>NW_006912159.1:0-81159 GCF_000523435.1 Bipolaris zeicola 26-R-13
TAATAGATCAAAAACGAATCAACTCAATCAAAACCTCAATCAAAAATCAAAATATCAGCGTCCAAATCAATCAAATCAAAAGCGTGGAGCTAATCCTTCAATCAAGATCAGTCTGGCTCTTCAGATTGATTGATTTGATTGTTAGCAAGTCTGCTTGACAGCCTTTCTCACCATTCATAATGTACGCCTGGCTATCAGTTGCAATTATGACATAGTTTCCATGCTCGCACCTCGTTGTTGACCTCCGTCAGCTGAAAAGCCTTATCTCACTGCTTTGGTAAGTGAGTGAAGAATAAATATCCTTCACTGGATATCTAGACCGTTATGAACAAGCTTGTTACTACAGGCATTCGGGAGCTCCTCTAGTCCTCTTCTTCCATAATATCTTGCAGCCTTGTAAACCCTTGCATCAAATTTCTAACAGAATTAACATTCTGATGATCAAGATGTCTCTTGACGTCAAAAAAACTGGAATGATGCGTGTAAAGTAAGATATTGATGTCACATATCGACACAATAAACATGGAATGCTCAAGTCATCTAGCGCTGCTGCCAGGTCATAAATCATTGTGGTCAATGTCGGACCTGAAAAGACAAGATATATTCTGCATAAGAAACTCTCAACTCACCACTCCAGACTGTTCTAACGCATGATATCTCAAGGTCCTATCAGAAAAAGTTTTACCATTTAAGATATCCGCACCGATATCTTCGAAGTCTTCGTGGACTGGCTGTATGAGAATAAGCTACTTCCATCTGTCCAAACTGTTGATGGCTGGCTTATATTCTATCTGTACATGCTCGCAGACTGGCTCTCGGTGATTCGCTTGAAAATCGCATTGATGACTGCAATCTTTCACGGGCTTTCTTCGTGTTACGTGAGCAACACCACGGTCTGTACGCTTTTTGAGGCTCTACCGAACAATAATCCTTTGCTTCAGCTAGTTGTAGATGCATTCTGCATCAACGATGGTATCGAACACTTGGGTACAGAGAGTCTTGCCAGCATTGATAGCTTGCCAAAGGAATATCTGACCCGAATAATGCGCAAGTTTCACCAGCTAAGCCCACTGCCCAAGAAGGAGAGAAAACCCCATCGTGAACACTACAGTATGACAGCATGCTTGCCGGGTTTGATTGGTGGAGGTGAAGCATGAAGGCCTTTCCCCCGACCAGAGAACAAATCGAGAAGGAGAAAGCTTGGTGAGCGGAGTTGGACTTAAAAGTGCGACTTCACGAAAAGATGGAGCTTATGGAATCAGATCAGAGGGAGATATTTTGCATGGATCAGGAATGGCTCTAGGTTCTTTTGGTGTTATAGGAGGAATGAAAGCGAAGTTGCTTTCCTACCAAGACCCAGTTAGCGTGTGATGACATAAGTGAGGCTCCGCTGTCTTGGTTAGCGCCGCGCTCCAAGCTTCAGCAGCGCTATTCGTCATTTCCTATAAGCAACACTACTTCCACCACAGGTACCGTTCCTTTACCATAACTCTTTACGGCCCAGGCAACGCTCTTGCATTAGCTTGCTGAGCTAAGAAATTCATCGCACAAGCACAAACACTGCGCGTTCGCAACCCAATCGAGTGCTACATCTCGAGCAATTCACAGCGGTCTTGTAAGTCAATAGTTCACGGAACTGGGCGCATGTATTGACACGACTCATAGTCAGCTTATACACCCTCCGCCGCAATCATGTCAGACGTCGAAGCCGAGCAGAAGCGCGAGGAGGATGAGCGTCTTGATACCGCAGAAGACCCAAATGAGGAGGTACGATCCGAGTCCTCTCCTGCACGTGGAAGGCATTTGTCCAAGTTTGGCATGCGCGTGTCTGGATATACACATCGCAAGCAAAAGTACTGACGACAATATACAGGAAGAAATCTCTGCCATGAGGCGCCGCGTTCAGGAGATGGAGGAAGAGGCACAGAAGCTGCGCCAAATGCAGCAAGCCATCGACAATGAACGGCACGAGATGCGCGAAAGCAAAGAGGACGTTGATGCGCGGAGCGTCTTTGTCGGCAACGTAGACTATGGAGCCAGTCCCGAAGAGATTCAGGCGCATTTTCAGAGCATTGGTAGCATCAACCGTGTCACTATTTTGCTCGACAAGTTCACAGGACATCCTAAAGGGTCAGTACTAAGAGGGGGTTTTCTTTGAAGATGTGCGCGTCCTTGAACTTTTGAGTCGATTGCGCACAACGAGTGGCGCAAAGCCGGAATCGCCCGTCGCGTTGACTTAGTTTCTGTCTCTAGACATTTACAAGATCGTTCTTTCGCTACCTGGCAAGAGTTTGGCAGAAAGATCGGAACGCTAATGAGCGTATGCAGGTATGCTTATGTGGAGTTCACAGAACCCCATTTGGTCAATGAGGCCTTGGTCCTTGACAACAGTCAGTTCCGGAATCGCAACTTGAAGGTACGATTGCAGCAATACGTCGCATAATTTTTTCAGGTGCTAACTCTTCCGTAGGTTGTACCCAAGCGAACGAACCTCCCAGGTATGACACGAGGCGGACGTGGTGGCCGAGGTGGCGGCCGTGGTGGCTACGGCGGACGTGGCTCGCCATACGGACGCGGCGGATTTAATAGTTACGGCGCTCCTCCTCGAGGAGGTGGTTATCGAGGTGGATACCGCGGAGGAAGAGGAGGTTCCGCCTACCGTCCTTACTAGAGTCGGGCAATAGCACACACGGATTTGTGTTGGGTTCTCAACCGTTTTATTGAAGGGAAGGTTCATAAAGGGGCACATGAAATTGGAACGGAGTCGCGGTGAAGCTTTGCAACAACAAAGGGCTTTGTACTATACCTCAAAAGGTCCACTGGGGAGGACATGCTGCTTGGAATATGGCATCAGATTTGTCCTCATTTCCACCACCCGGACATAATTTTCTTTCAAAGGAGCACGCAGTTTTAATACATCTTTCGGTACCATCTGTTTGAGACATTGCAGGATCTTGAGACGAGTGGCCAATTTGCAAGTCAATAGTGAATGCTATTCTGAGAGCAGGACGCTGTCAATGCAGGGAGAGATCAGGTATTGTAGCCCAAAAGAGCCTTTTCTCCGCTTGCGCATCCTCTCGCCTTTGGGCATGATGCCCTAGACGCCAGAACTTGTCATGGTAGCGTCAGGGATGCTCCACAATGATCGCGCCAAAGCAAAGCAGCCAAACAAAAAAATCCAAGAGCAGTTCTCCTCATTCTCCGATCTCTCCAGTCGCTGAGTACAACCCTGTGTTCGAAGGCGTGGCTTGTCAGACCTCCGTATTCTTCGGTCGCTATGACGACGGTAAAGTGTCTGCCGTGGCCCTCGCAGCAGAAGAGGCACGCGTTACAAAAGCTGCTCCTTCTTCAGCCCTCCTCAGTCATACAGCACCCTTTCACTCCTCTTTCCGCCGATGTGGTGCGTCATAACCGAGCTACTAGGGGGCTGGATTCTCCTTGACGATCTGCCTGACTTTGCGCTCGTATGCCGCCTTGTCCTTCTTGAACAGATTAAATGCGTCGGCTTGCGCCGGCGACTCTGGGTTGGGTTCGTCGAGCAGCGACTGAATACCCAGCAGGATCTCTTTGATATTTATCGCGGGCTTCCAGCCTTCTTCTTCGTTGAGGATGGAGAGGCAGACGGTGCCAGAGGGGTAAACGTTGGGGTGGAATAGTGGCGGCACGAATTTACCTGTGGGATGACACGTTAGCCGTGAGCTTTCAGCATATCGGGGCACCTGCGATTCTGCGGCTGAGTGCCTCGGGCATAAGAGGGGGAAACGTACACTTTGGCGGCTTTGTTGGGTATTCATCTGGGAAGGTGACTTCTAGCTTGAACAAGCCGCCTTCCCAGATGGTCTTTTCCTTGCCTGGTACACCGCAATCCCACTTTTTGAGGTCCATCATACCGTTGGCGCCACGCATTGGCTTTGCGAAAAAGCCAAAGGGATGATCCCGTCGCCATGACTTTCTGGTGCGCTGTTAGTAAGTAAACAAGAGGCGGGTACGGATAGTTGCTTACCTCTCTTCTGAGAGCCGATTGATGCAGAGAGACATCGCAGGTGCAAGTGTGAGGCTGGAGTTTGCGCTTGAGCTGTCCTCTATCGGGATCTATTTCGGGCGTTGACAAAGAAGTTGGTGTGTTTTCAACGTGAGTGGTGAGCCGCCGATTGAAGGGTGTGCGGGCGTCGCAGTTATGTACAGGTGACAGCAGTGGTGAAGGTGAGCGAAAGCGGAACGAGACAAGGTGAAGTCGAGTTGCGGGCGCACGTGACGTGACAACAATTATCTCCCCCGGGGCGCGTCACAGCGTTGGGATTGTCGTCTCAGTGCTAGTCTAGATCCCGTTGGCAGCATTGGGAAGGTGCGATGGCCGATCTTGCCCCGCGCTAAACAGTGACCCCCGCTTATGTGAGTGAGGGTACATACCGCTGGGCCAACCGAGGCTGACGTTGCACATGCGTTTGGCTCAGGGCTCATGCGTATTCTTTACCCTTGCCTCTCCACCTTGTATTCCCTATCGTTCTTCACCTGACCGCCTGGAGCTGAGCGTGGGCAAGCATGGCGGACACAACTGTGAAGAAAGCAGAAGAGCCACAGCCGGCTAAAGCAACACCTGCCACCACGACCGCCCCTCCTCCACCCGAGGTTGCATCGGATCCCGAAGAAGACGACCTCTCTGACCTTGACGATGTACTGGATGAATTCGCAAACACCAAGCTCGATGCCAAAGCACCGACTGCCTCATCAATAGAAGCTGCGTACCCTAAATCTGACAAAGCGCCCTCATCCTCCGGACCTGGCAGGCCACCCGAAGATGTGGCGCCAGCGGACCTGTTGCTCGATGACCAAGAAGAGTTCCAGAAACAGTTGCAAAAAGAAATGGAGCAGCTCCTAGGACAGGGTGACTTCCAGAAGCAATTTGAAGAGATCATGAAGGAGATGAGTGAGGAGATGGGCGGCGCAAACCCTCTGGATGCTGGTGCGCATGTGCATAGCGAAGGACAAAAGGCTACGGGAGCACCTACTTCATCTGAAAAGGAGACTGCAGCGAAGGCTGAGAAGAGCTTCCAGGAGACCATCAAAAAGACCATGGAGCGCATGCAATCTTCGTCCGATACTGCCGCATCTGCCGCTGCATCCTCCTCACAAGATGATATTCTCGCGCAAATGCTTGCGTCCATGGAGTCCGGCGGCTTTGGAGGAGAGGGAGGCGACGAGGACTTCAGCAAAGTGCTCATGGGTATGATGGAGCAGCTTACGAACAAGGACATCTTGTACGAGCCAATGAAGGAGCTTGACGATAAGTTCCCAAAGTGGATGGAAGAAAACAAGACCAGAGTGGAGAAAGATGACTTGAAGAGATACGAGGAGCAGCAGACGTTAGTTCGAGAGATTGTGGGCAGGTTCGAGAGAAAGGGCTACAGTGATGACAACGCGCAAGATAGGGAATATATCGTTGAGAGGATGCAAAAGGTATGCTATCCCTTCCAGAATGCTTCTTTAATATATACTAATAGTCTATAGATGCAAGCCGCTGGCTCGCCGCCGCCGGATCTAGTCGGCGACATGAATGCTGCTCAAGAAGCACTGCAGGATATGGACCAGGGTTGCCCAACACAGTAGCTTCTCCTTGTGTGGTCGCCTGTACGCTTCATTCTTCCCAGATACCCTTCCAGTATATAAATGATGCTTTCCCCGCCCATTACACCCCTGACGACGTATGACGAACCGTTTTGTGAATTATAGGTTGTGTAATCAGGAGAAGCTCAAAAATCCATCATATCCGTATCCATCGTATCCTCGTTTCCAAATCCATTATGCACCGTCTGCGATAGCTGCTGTGGCTGGCCGTCCTCGGCCATTGCACACTCCATGAATATCGAGTCGTAGTCTTCATCGTCGCTACCATAGTGATGTGGTTGCACATCCGATTCTTGCTCTATGGACGCAATCAACTGTTGGAGCTCGTACTCCTCTTGGGCGGCGATATAATCGGCCTCGGTCATATCAGGATCAAATTGCTGCGCGTTGTTGAACATGGTGGATAATTGCACGTCCTCGGAAGGGTCCTCGATGATGTCGTCATTCACAGGCGGTGCCTGACGCGCTTTCTCTGCTTCCCAGCGTTTGCGTTCTGTTACAAAATCGAGTTGTTGAATCTACGTCATCGATTAGTTTTTGGTTTCCCAGGAAGATCGTGTTAAAGCACATACCTGTTCGCCTCGTGACTCCCATTTCTTGTCATCGCGATTATTCTGCACCCGCTTGAAGAACATATCTCTTCGTCTCTTCGTAGCTGCATCGCGCGTTTGCATAACTGGGTTGAACTTGAATGTGCGCTGTGGAGTTGGTGATTGTTCCTTGATAGGCGAAGACATTGTGAAGTCGAAGATTTGAGGTTGCACGTTTCCGGAGCGCTCAGATAATGGTGACGAGCGCGGTGGCGTGTATGGAGAGCAATGCGCCATTTGATGGGAAAAGAAAGACGTTGTGAGAATCATCTTTTGGAGCGGCTTGTTGTACTCGTTGTATTCAGTTGGGTATGCAAATGGTAAAGTACGAACTGTAGAAGGTGACAATGTGGTTGTATGAGGGGTTCAGTGTGGATGTAGATGGGAGGCAAAGAAGGTGGAGCAGACGCGAAAGTACGCGCGACAGAGCCACGGTGGTCTGTGCACGCTATCGATAAGAAACACGCCTAATACTCTGCGGCGCGTCCAGGCTGCACAAGGATGCCACTAATTCCCATCAACGCGATTCAGATGAAAGAAGTCTGGACTACATCTTGCTACAACCCCAGGTCTAGCCCCTGGCATTTGCATCCACCACATCAATTTGTTGAGATCGGCATAAATATCTGCCATCTACTGCCATGGCTTCTGGGGGCATAAGAAATTGTTATGAAGCAGCATATGTACATGATGAATAGGCATCAAAAGTCATCGACAGGAACTAGTTTGATGATTGATAGAAGGGTGAGGCCCGAGTAGTTTTCACACTACATTTTTTGGAGGGTACGTGGCAGTCAGCATGCTAGTCTAGGTGCAAAAGGACAATACATCTGTCACAAATTCTGTTACTGGGTCTCGCGTACCACACGCGCACACCCTGGATGCCGAAACATCTGCCGCATACGCAACTTACACACACATACATGCAGAGATGTTAGGAATATTTGCCATTGATTTTACTGACGTATGTATTGCTTATGGGCAGCATCTCGAACAATTGAACATGGTCCCCATTCGTCATGACGTCAGATCAGTCCTTCCAGGATCTACGGCACACCATTGCTTTACACGAGCCTATCACACAGCTTGCCACTGAAGAGCATCGGCATATGGAGATGCATGATAGGAATTGTACATTGCTATGCTTACGCTATTTTCACCGATGTTGGACCCACCTGAAGTCCGCTAGTCCGCCACACTTCCCTCGACCAGACAGAATACGGCAATGCGCTAGTGCTTTGCAGTCTGCAGGCCCGCCATGCCGCTGGTCGAGATGGTTCGTTTGGCGTGGCGACATGCAAACTTGCAACTTCACGCCCCCACGATACCCAGCCAATCGCTAAACCAGGCCGCCTCTGCATCTACTCCAAACTTCAAAGGACGCAACATGGTCTTAGCGAAGCTTGTATTAGATGTTACCTGCCCCCTGTGCCGCATTGAAGCGCATCCATTATCATGAGCCAATCCCCAGCCAGTCGCGGGGCGACGAAGAAGAGCCGCTACGAGATGAAAAGAGAACGGGATGTGCGGCTTCACTATGGGGCCGCCTTCTGCAATATACCACGCGTTGACAACCTGGCCACTCATGTCCCCCACCCATCTCACGACTCGACTCTAACGGCTTTGTGTCAGCTGACCGCTATCCGCATGGGAGGCCAGAGGGCCATGATCTCGCTTCTGGAAGAGGAACGACAACATATCCTAGCGGAAGCTACTTGTGATTCCCCCCTCCATCCAGATACACCAAAGGACGAGCAGGATGCGCTGTGGGTTGGAAGTGTTAGTATTCCTCGTAATCTGGCATTATGCGAGAATGTGTTGGATCTTAGTCGTGAGGATAATGTCTTAGTTGTCAATGATCTTACGGCACATCAGAAAACTGACCTTCAGGGTGCTGTTTACAGCAACTCCGATGCACGTTTTTATGCTGGTATTGCACTCATTTCCCCAAACGACACAATAGTCGGGACGTTATGTATCTTCGACAACCAACCTCGGGACGGCCTGACAAGTGAGCAACTTGGTCTTTTCAAGGATATAGCATCAACAATTATCGGGTACTTGAACACATACACAATCAGGGATCAGTACAGCCGAGGAGAAAAATTTACGCGCGGCCTGATCTCCTTCGCCGAAGGTGCGACAGCTCTATTGCCTTTTGAGCACAACGAACAACAAAACCCATCATCAATACCTCAGGAATTTCCGGACCTAGCTTCGGAAACAAAAGAAAATCCTCTCTCTACACATGGCAGGGGAAGAACAGAGGCGGACGATCCATCACCAGACAATTCGCCTTCCCCGACCCATAAGGCAACTACCGCGAGGTCTGCAAGGCATCAAGCAATAGGGGCACTTCAAGACTCTATTCTGCCCATGGGCTCAAAATCAATGTTCTCTCGTGCGGCGAATGTCATGATGGCCTCGAGTAATTTGGATGGGGTACTTATATTAGATGCAAGCGTTGCAGCAAACGGAGGCCAACAGCGCAGCAATACCACTTCTCGAACCAGGAGCAGCTTCGATTCTCTATCTGAATCTTATCAGTCGGCATCTTCTAGCGAGGGACCAAGTTCAAACAGCACAGAGAGCAACGCGTACAATGCATCTTCTTCAAACTCCAAAACATGTAAGGGTGATGTTCCATGACTTAGATGTAGAGTAGTAACTGACCATACCCGAAAACTTATAGGTCAGTTGCTTGGAGTTGCCACTTCTAATGACAAGAGGAAAGCAGCATATGGGTCGTTGTTGGAGTCTGATCTTGCGCGTATGCTCCACGAATATCCACATGGTAAAATCTTCACTTTCACAGCCAGCGGCATATTTGTATCCTCAGACGAGACCACCTCGAGCCCTTATTTTACGGAGCAGTTACCCAGAATGGCTTCTTCCAAACGCCAGACAAAGAACTGGTCAAAGAGATGCTCGGAAGCTATCCAGTCAATGTTTCCTGAAGCAGCTAGCGTCGCGTTTGTTCCATTCTGGGACTTTGAGAGGTCACGGTGGTTTGCAGGCTGTTTGTGTTGGAGCAACAACCCATATCGCCTACTTTCTCCCTCTGTTGATTTGATTTATTTAAAGATTTTCAGCAATTCAATCATGAGGGAGTTGTCAAGACTGGATGCTATGGCTTTGGATCAGGTAAGATGAGACAGTTCGTATATGCTATATCAAGAGCTACGAGCCCATTCAACCAACTTAACATTACTATCTATCATGCATACAGCTCTCCTGACCATACTTGACTAACAATTTTCTAGGCTAAATCAACATTTGTAGCCTCTATATCTCATGAGTTACGATCTCCTCTGCATGGAATATTAGGCACACTGGAATTCTTCAAGGACACGCCCCTGGATTCCTTTCAGGCCAGTATGCTTAATTCTTTGCATGGCTGCGGAACAACCCTTCTTGACACCATCAACCAAGTCATGGACTATGGCAAGATCAGTGAATCGAGAAACAGCATCTCTTCGAAACGAATAAAGAATGAAAATACCATAAGGCTGTCATGCAAACCAGTAAGGGGTAGAAGGAGGAAAGATCCCGCTTTCGATATTAGTACTGCGACAGAAGAAGCTGTAGAGGCTGTCTTCATAGGGTCGTCATACATCCCCGTCACCGCTAAATACATCGAGCAACTTCCATCAAGAACAGGGTATGAGTCGGCTCCTCTTCCAAAACGCAAGGTACGATTTGTCATACTTGATGTGGCATATGAAGATGATTGGATGTTCTCTTTTCCAATCGGATCATGGAGAAGGATAGTTATGAACTTGTTCGGAAATGCTGTCAAGTACACAGAGTCAGGCTGTAAGTCAAATATTTCTCAGTCCATCGATACTGTGGTAATCAATTGGATTGGTTTCAAAGATGTACTGTGGCAACAGCATGAGCCGAAAATGTTCTCAGAGATTCGTACTGGTCAAGTTCCATATCAGCCCCATCCCGAAACGAACATTTGCTGTTTGGTTTTTTCCCTACTAAAAGATGTATTGCTAACGTGGGGTTTTGTAATTAGATGTGCACGTTTCTTTGCGTTCTAGCAAATCAGCAGAAAACAACAATGCACCTACAACGATTATACTTACAATAACCGACACGGGCTTGGGAATGACTCCATGTTTTCTTGCCAACCGAATATTTGAACCCTTTTCCCAAGAGAACTCACATTCGCCTGGTACCGGACTGGGCTTGAGTATAGTCCGACAAATTATCGACACGAGCGGCGGGAAGATTGAAGTCAGCAGCCAGCCGTCCATTGGCAGCAAAGTCACCGTTAAACTCGCACTTACTCAGCCGGAGTCCTCGGATATGTTGATGGCCGAGCATAGACGGTTTCAATCGACCCTAGCAAGATTGCAGGGTCACAGAATCTGCATACTTTCCAGGAAAACTAAAAAGTCTCCAGATGATGCCGATTACTCACAAGCTGAAGAAGGACTTGTACGCTTCACCAATGCGCTCGCTGACACCCTCGAAAAGCACCTGAAGATGGACGTTGTAATGTCTACCGATTCTGAATACAATGGTGCAGACATTGTCATTTGCCCAGAAGTTTCCTTCGATTATCTCAACATTATTCGTCGTCGTAGAACTCGCGATCAGCAAGCTCCTGTCATCATCTTTATCGGGATGGATGCACTTGAAGCAGCTACTCTTCGTTCAGACGTTCGTGTGACTTCCAGGCAGTCTGTAGTTGAGATCATAACTCAGCCGTGAGTATTATTCTTTTGGTGAGATCAGCTTTGACTAACTTGATCAGATGCGGGCCGCACAAATTGGCTTTTGTTCTTAATCGATGCTTGGATCGATACGACCAACCTGGCGATAATGTACAGCCTTCGAGGGCGGTCAGCCCCCTTCCCCAAACTGCAACCTATGGAGCTAAAGAGCTGGGCATTTCCATTCCGCCACCCAGCCCTGCTCAACTGAATGATAAACCATTGCAGGCCAGACCCGCAGAGAATGCTGCTAAGTTCCCAGCTACGACGCCTACACCACAGCCTGTACATGTCCCACATCAGGAAGAAGACTTGGCTGCATCCCATATACTCATCGTCGATGACAACATGTTGAACCGAAGAGTAAGTGTAACTCTCTGCACATAAGTGTAGTTCTGACGATATCAGTTACTTGTGGCATTCATGAACAAGAATGGTTTACAACACCAAGAAGCGTCAGACGGTCTTGAGGCATTGCGCAAGTATCAAGCGGACCCACACAAGTTCGAGGTGATACTCATGGGTAAGTAGCCTACCTGGCTTCAAGATCTATCTGCAGTGATGCTTATGATATGGCAGACATGTCGATGCCGGTCATGGACGGTATGGCGGCCACTCGGGCGATTCGCGAACACGAGCAAACCCACAATTTACCGCGCAGCTTCATTATCGCATTGACTGGCCTCGCATCCTCAAGCGCCAGGCTGGAAGCATGGAGCTCGGGCATCGACCACTACATCACCAAGCCTGTGAACTACAAGGAGCTTAGAGAACTTTTGAACAACGAGAAATTGCGAAAGGATGGACGCCGGATATCTTCGGAAGTTCCTGAGAAAACAAGTGAAGAGGCTACGGAGAATATAGCTTGATTGCAAGCGACCGCGTCCTATACTGATTCGGAACAACAGCATTCAAGCCTTCGGTTCTTCAAGGATGGCTATTGTTGACATCCATATGCGCAGCGCTTTCGAAGGCACACATGTCCCATCGCAGTCACCTGTCGCACAACTCGCACAACTCGGGGATAGCGTACCCCATTCCATTCAATCGCCAGAGAGCAAAGCCCCAAAAGATTCATCTCCTTACACCTTGTCTTGAATCTCGCTGGACCGAAGATGCATAGCAAAGTATAAGCAACAGTTTCGTAAATAGAAGAATACGGTGCATCTGGCACGAATATATCAATCATCATATATACATATATCAACCTGCTTCTTGTAGCGTTCCAGGCACCTCCTTTCACGTATCCCATTTGTACCGTCCGTATCTTCTTACCAACGTCTAGTCTTTTGCACGATAGGGGGTCGGCGAATCTACTTATCGCTCCTTATCTTCTCTCGTCGATCACCTCGGCGTTGGGATTTTAGCTTTGTACTAATCGCACACTAGCACTGGGCGATGTTGACCCCGCATGACCCAGGTGAGCAGTTTTCCATCATGGCTGACCAACGTATCGAGAATATAAAGATTTGGTTTCGAGTTTCTTTCATCAAAGCACTGATCGGGCTTGTGGTTTAGTGGTATAATACTCCCTTAGCATGGGAGTGGTCCGGGGTTCGATTCCCCGCGAGTCCATCTCTTTTTGCCAACGCTTCGGCTTTCCTCATCTTTTTTTTTGCCTCGTTAACCGTCATGAACTTTTTTTTTCGGGTAGCTTCAGGCTGTGTATGCACGTGTTTTTATGTACGCAGTAATCTGATGCCAAAAGAAAGATGTAAAAGTTATTAGTCCAGTTGGAGTGAACAGACATTTTGGTCGCTTGGTTTCGTTTTAATAGGTGTTAGGAAGGGACAGAATATATCAATTGCTATATATTGATGTTTATCAGGAAAAAAGAAAATGTTTTCATGTACAGAGTCTACATCTACTGCACAGCAACCTTGTTCCATTTCAGACCGTCAGTCAAACTGCCCATTCTCGCATCCCAGTTATCCACATAGTAGTTATCCCTTGGTTTCCAGGGCCCCGTATTCGCACACTGGGGCATCTTTCTCGCGTTGGCCTGGATATACGTGCTGTTAAGCGGCGAGGCGGACATGGACTTCTCCTTCTCTGCGTCGGTGATGACGGGCACAACGCTGGTGTATCCGTTATCGCGCTGGTGCCTAATGAGGCGAACGTAGAGGCGCGATGCGGCGTCTGAGCCGAGGGTCCAGGAGGCGTTCCAGTAGCCGATGATGTTGCCGAAGTTGGGGAGGGAGGTGAATAGGCTTGCGCGCCACATGTATTGGGCGCCGAGATCGACGTGTTCGCCGTCGACGGTTGTTTGCATGCCGCCGAGGAAGTTGAGGTTGAGACCTGTGGCGGTGATGATGATGTCTGCGTCGAGGCTTGCGCCGTTGTTGAGCTCGATGCCGGTGGCGGTGACGGTCTTGATGGTGTCGGTTACGATGTGGGCTTTGCCGGAGCGGAAGGCTTTGAAATAGTCGCCGTCAGGGCAGAGACACATGCGCTGTTGCCAGGGCCCGTAGCTAGGCTTGAAGTGTGGGTCGATGGGGAAGTCGGGTGGGAGCTGGCGGGCTGCTTGTTTGATGATGAAATTTCCAGCGGTGGATGGGAACCACATGCAGAATTTGTAGAGGAGGATGGGGACGAGCGTGAACATGAAGCCTGGGTGGGTTAGCACTTGGGCATGCGGCGGAGGGGGAAATTGGTGACGTACGCTTGTAGCGGAGAGTAAACCACTCGGGAGCATACTTCTCAATCCACGATTTCCTCTTTTGACCTATGCTCATAATGTAGCTAGGGCTTCGTTGCAGCTGTGTAACGCTTGCAGCCCCACCGTCAACTAATGCAGGCAAAAGGGTAATAGTTGTTGCACCGGATCCAATAATAACAACCTTCTTGTCCTTGTAGTTGAGATTCTCTGGCCAGAACTGTGGGTGTATTCTCTGTCCCTGGAAATTGTCGATGCCTGGTATGTCTGCCTTTAGAGGTTCGTCGTAGTTATAGTATCCAGTACCCATGATTAACCATGAGGTCCAGTAAGTGACTCTCCGGGGCTCTCGTCCGACGTCATTGCCAACTTCCACCTCGACTCTCCAGCGCTGCTCGTCAGTCCTCCAGTCGGCCGCCAAGACTTTGTGCTTATACCGGATCTTCTTATCAATGTCGAACTTTTGCACCGTCTCCTTCAGATAGCCCATGATGGTCTCTCCTCTTGCAATGGGCTCCTCTTTGCGCCAGGGATTGAATTGGAAGCCTAGCGTGTGCAGGTCCGAGTCGGAGCGCACACCGGGATACCTGAACTGCGACCATGTTCCACCGAGTTCATGGCGTGCCTCGAGGATAGTAAACTTGACGTCTGGCAACGACTCTTGTATGCGGTAGGCGGCGTTGATACCGCTGATTCCGCCTCCAATAATCAACACATCAAAGTACGAGTCGATCATGGCGGGTAGCAAATGTGATGTGGTGGTGTGACGTGCGACACGGACGGGTGAGCAAGTACGGGGAAAGGCGGATTACAAGGCCAGATATATGTAGTGTCGTCGGGCGGTGAGACCAGCCGGCATTAACATGTGTACAAAGGGGACCCTGTCTCCACAGCTTGGTAGATAGGCTTTGTCCATGGCTCCAGACTAAAACTGAGCAGATGTGGCGACCGAGCTCAAAATTGCTGTAATGCCGTCACCCCTGTACTGTGGCTGTGACGTTGGCTGGCATAATTACACAGTAACAATCTAACTGATTCGGGCAGGCATACATATCGGCTTCGGATGTTCGGACTGGAGCTTCGCTAATGTCTCCATTGTGCAAAAGCAACCTCACTCCTCGGCGCCCGAATAAACCTCTGCCTTCGTCGCCACCAGGATAACTAGATGCCGCAGTCTGAATGTATGATTGTGTTAGTTCTCATCTTACCAGCCCAAACAAAGGCACAAACAAGATTGAACACAGTCTCGCAAGTCTGGTTCAAGCAACCCAATTTATGAGGGGTTGTAATTATCATATCATACCGTATCGTTACAATGGCTATGGTCCTCATCCCCACATGCATATGGTGAGACGCCTGCGCCACACCCAGCGCGCCCCGCACCGCGCGCCCCACCCACGAGGCACAGCCAGCTCCAGCTCGATGTGATTGGGGCGGGCACCTTTTTTTTACGCCATGTACTCGAATACATCGCATTGGAGACACAGGCGAATGAAAGACGTCATTTCTCTCTTTTTGCGCCGAGGCAAATTGTCTAGGGACAAGTCGTGGTTCCAGTCTGCGGTTTGAATGGTGCGCGCACCTTACTGCAAACAGCCTACGCCCGCATGTTGGCGAGCTCCGGCGCGGGCTCTCGCTTCCGCTGGTACTGTGTGTGATTGGGTATTGCGTGTTGATGGGCTTTTGCTACCGCAATCTGGGCCGGATGTGTGTGCGTGGATGCGGTGATGTGCTAGTATGGCACCATGGACACGCAGTGGCGTCTTGTCAAGCTCAGGAGGATCCCCCACTAGTCGGACAAAGGCATCGCAGACTCAAGACTTCCGATGGCCGACTGCCTCGGTATGATTTTGTGATCATGCGACAGCCCTGATCTAGCCAACGACTGCCATGTACTACACTACATTCACATGTCTCTCGCAACACTTGCTTTGGCAGGTTAGCGTACATACACACACGCATATACGGGGAGATAGGATAACACTGAAGGTGGTATCATTCGATTAACGAGAATAAAGCACTCTATTATGCATCTAGTTCAAGCAAAACCCTGCCCGCTACAAACTCAAATCTCTATAGCGTCTGCTTTCCTCTTGTCTCAATCGGCAAGACCAACATACTGAAGAACGCCGCGATGAACAGCCCACCACTTGCGTAGATGGGCGCCTTGGGGCTACCGCTGCTAGCGAAAATGGCGACAATGGGAGCGCACAGTCCAGCAACTCGGTTCAAGAAACTGCTGATACCAGTGCCAGTGCCGCGGATCGGGCCAGGGAAAACCTCGGGAGTGTATGCGTACAGTACGCCATACATGATGTTCTGGAAAAAGGCTTCCAAGCAAGTAAAAGCAAGTTGAAAGTCCGAGTCACTCGAGATGGTAAACAGGAAGACAAAGACACCAGTGATGACGGTCGCAATGGCCATCGTTCCCTTGCGGCCCAGGAACTTCATCTCGACAGCATAGCATGCCAAGAACGATCCAGGAACACCGACGATGGCAGTAATGGCATAGTTGCGGTACACGGTGCTCACGTCGTTTTCTACTTCGCCTCCAGAGTTGGCCAGGTATTGCGGCAGGAAGGCGTTGAACAGCGGATAGGCCATGCCAATGGTAGTCCATTGGAACCACAAGAGCACAGTGGTCAATCCGAGTTTCTTGTCCTGGAAGAGGATCTTAAAGCGGGCAAAGGAAAAGCGGCTGATGGACCGCTTGATGATTTCAAAGCTGCTGAGTTTGACATCCTCGCCAGTCACTTCCTGGTCGCCTCCAATGTAGTTGAGGATGTCTTCGGTAAGCCAGGTGTGCGTCTTATTGCAATACGCGATTCCGTAGACGGTGGCTACAGCCTCGGCCTGGCGACCACGTGACAGCAAGAACTTGGGCGACTCGTAGAGATGGAAGAAGAAGAAACGCGAGATGAACATGACGAAGGTGATGGCTCCAAGTGTCAGGATGAGGTATCTCCACCCCATGTTGTCTGACATTTTACACTGTCCAGCAGGAGTGCCGGCAGCACAGGAAAAGTTGGGAATGAATGCCCATGCGACTAGAACGGATTAGCACTGTACACTAACCAGTAGTGTGCTCGACTTACGTAGCGAGGCAATCAGGTTACCAATAGGCCAGAAGACGGAAAGCAATGTCAATAAGTTTCCAGATGTTTGTGGGAGAAACTCCAGGAAGAGTGCTCCGTCAACAGGAAGATTGCCACCGACACCGAGTCCGATACAGGCGTAGAGCGCGCATGTGCCGATCCAGTTAGGACCACCACCTGAGGCGAGACCAAAGGCACCGGCAAGGAACAGCGTAAAGTTGAAAGCAACACGGCGGCCGATAATGTCCGACGCAGTACCCCAGAATGATGCACCGATGCAGAGACCGAGGAAGAGCGCTAGGGTGGTATATCGAACTTCACTCTCACTGACACCAAACTCAACCGAGAGTTGTGGTAGCGTGAGTGCAACACCCTTCATACTGGTAAGCCACGACAACTGCAAAATTGTTATAATGTACGTACCTGCAACCACAGGTTGTCTGCCATCCATCCGCATCCAGCCAGGATAAAAAGCTTCCATTGGTAGCGGCCCATGCCCATATCGCCCAGGGCCCGGTTGATGACCTTGGACTTGCCTACAAGAGTTTAGTAAGTGTTGATCATTCCCCAACTGCTAACAAATCTGGCAGTTTAAATTAGCTTAACGTACGGTCATATGGGGTGTCGGTGCCCGAGGCGGCGACATCTGCTTCGATTTCTGCTTTGAGGGCTGCAAGAGTCATTCCATGGTTAACAACACCACTTGATGCATCACTTTCGGGGCGCGCAGGTTTATCGTCTTTGGAGCTTTTTTCAGAGGGCGCAGGGGAGTTGCTCTGGCGGTCGTGGGGAGTGGGGCCGCTGGGGACTGATTCTTCAAGAGGCACATGGACGCCGGGGAATTCATCCACACTGTGCGTCTTGAAGGGGTTTATAAACATTGTTCGAGGCATGTTGATGTAGTGAGGGTGCTGCTTGGAGGATCAATGGTCGTGGAGGAGTAGTTGCTTGGGTTTGGCGCAATGGTATTGAGGGTTGGCAGCAATGGGGCAGTCGCAACTGGGATGATCGTGCTCTGGGTCGTCGTTACCTCACCAAAGAGGTCGAGTCGTGGAGTTGCTGGGATTCGGTGGTGGTGGTAGTGGTAGTGGTGGTGTTGGCGTGTGGATAGTGGCGTATGTTGATCCTTCACGGTGGCTTCACCCAAGCATAGGATGCTGGAGGCTTGTGAGGCTTGGAAATGCTTGTGTATTTGTATGGCAAGCTTCCACAACAGCGAGGCCGTGGGGAGTAAGGGGAAGAGTATCGAGTAAACTCCATCTCAGGCGTGGAGAAGTGGCCCTCATATACCATTGCGAAGACCCTGGTGCCTGGCCTAAGTCAGAAATCTTTTACAATAGACGCAGGAAGTGGAGAGTCTTCGGTGAATGGCGCCAAGGAGGCGGCTCTCAGCGCGCGCCATGACATCATACCTGGTGGGTCCAACACCGAGCCATCACGTTTCTCTGCCCTTGAGTGCAAAGATCAGCCAACCCTGCAGCTGTCTTTCGCTGCGCCAGTTTAGTCGGCCGTTTAGCGGGCACATCGTTCTCGGTGCCCATGAGCCCTACGTAGGTTGAACAGAAAGCGGACACACCGTCTCGTGTCCCCTGGACTGTCCGCCCGTCACCTCATGCGCAATGACAACACCTTGACACACACAGTACGCTCCATGGTTCGCCAATGCGTGTCCGCAATGCATAGAAGAAGACGCAATCAGTCGCTCTCGAGTGAGTTCAGATGGCATCGTATCATATCGTATCCAGCTTTGTTCCAGTACGTGAGATTGATCTGTGGCGGCTCCAGAAAATTTTGCCGCGTTCCGAAACGCGACTAACAGTATTCGTTACGTTTTCGTTGCTCTAGCTTCACACACGCAAAAAAGGCAAAGAAACCGTCCAACTCCACTTAGAAGTGCCGACAGGCATGTGCCATCAATCTAACCGTGTACCGTGGGTAAGCGCGGGGTGAGTGGTGCTCCTTCAACGCCTGTCTCCATAAGGTATGCCATTCCTGGGGCCGACTCCAGTTCCCCGGGCAGGCCCGAAGTTCAATCTTGAGATGAGATCGACATACAAGTGTCCGGTGCCCTCAGTAAATTTTCAGGGAAAAAAGCCCGGGGCACTGTTTCGCCGTTGGGGTCGTTGCCGCTGGTCATGACGGTAGAGGAAAGCAGACCCTTTGACCCCACAGCCATCGCACGCCTTCATTTCTGGCTTTCGACAAATCAGGAATTAGAGCCAAGCCGGAGCGAGATTGCCATGTGGATCTACGTAGCACAGTAGTCTAGGGATGTTGTATCGATCGAAAGCAAAAGCAATATCACGCGACGTCCCGCCCCGGGTGACCCCGATCCATGTATACACATAGACAGTACTTTGGCAATGTTGTATCGTAAACTGACTCTACGGAAAAACAGTCGCTCTCAAAAAATGGGTCTTTATTGGAATTCGCCATATAGTTCATTGATGTTGCAAAGTAAATTAAAGGCAAATCAATGGACCAATTGAAAGTGAGACCTGCTGCCAGAAACACTTGGCAGGTATCCGCTTCACACGATAACTAGATGTACCACGATAATCAAATGTAACTGAGGATATAAGACCGCCCAAGCCCTTATAAATATGCAAATTAACGCACAAGTGCTCGTATGACAGTAGACCAACTCAACTCAGCATGCTGTGCTACTCGCTTTGGCTAATTCATCCATCGCCTTGTTCCCGAAACAGCCATACTACGTATTTACACACAAGTGCCCCCAATATCCATAGCATTCCTTCCATAAAAAGTGTTGTTACGTCAGGAATGGCCCCTCGGGGTCCCATTGCGCTCCCTCGCCTGGGCTCCGCGGCAGTCGCAATAGTATTAAAACCTGGCGTACCCCGGGCACCTCCGCGTGTCTTGAAACGTGAAAGTTCCAGATCAACTACTGTTATATGCTGCACTATTTCAGTGTTGAAAGGAAGCCTTGCTGTTAGCTTAATCAACTGGGTCCCTCCAATCGCGACGCCACCTTCACACCCCTGCTCGACTTCCACAGTCCCCGTGGCCCCCAACCGTCTTACCCTCCTCCATCTCACTATCGAAAGAGATCTCATCACCATCAAAGAATTAACCACCGCCTATCCTGCAGCAAAAGATTGCCTCACTCTACAGAACGATGCCCTGACCTGACCATGTCAACCTCTTGCAACACCGCATTCGCGTTTTAAACAATGGAAACGAACACGCGCACAGATGCATTGGTCAACATACATGGCTGCATCTTTTCTCGACGCGACTACCCAGGCCATCGACACATCGGCAACGTCGAAAGTGAATGCGACCAAGATAAGACCGATAACAATGGTCGCAACGCGCAACAATCTTCACGGAGGATGCAACAAGTCGCACGTCTAGACTAAACGCATGTCTAAACTAGACGCACATACTAGAGAGACGACTAAGGCTATATGTTCTAGCTACGCAAATCCGAAATAACAAACAGTTGGCGTCTTGCCCTCCGTGTCCGTCTTCGGTTCCGATGACATGCCCCCATCTCAAACTCGGGTTGCTGCTACACCCACATCATAACGAGGAAGGAACGCACGAGGCCCAGCGTTCTCGGTTCAAAATGAATTCCGCACTATCGCAAGGGAGATGAGCGCGATGCGTCACCATCTTTCTCAACAAACCCGACCGTAAATAGGACGGACAAAGAAAAGGCAATGTCAAATGCTGGGGAAGGAGTGGTGCAGCTGCCGCCTTCTGTCATTGGCCTGGCAAACTCAGCCGACTGGGCGGTGTGGATGTGGCAAACGCAGTGATTGGACGGATTCGTGTCCCGGTCAAATCCGGGAGCCGCATCAACATAAGACGAGGTACCTGTCACCTTTCTATCTATCTGTTCCGCCCCCCCCATACTTTCAGAGCCACAAGTGTGCGAGTGAGGTGAGTACAGCAGTCTTTTCATCCATGGCGCATTCAAGGAAGTATGTGAGTGTCAGCTGCGCCGATATTGTCAACGGCTGCATCAGCGCAATTCGTCACAATTTCATCCTTTATTGCGACGACTACTAAGCTTTCTCTTTAGGCTCATGGTTATCGCAGCTTAAAAGTCTATTTGTTTACAAAGGCGCCAATACACGATTCCCCGTTGCTGGATGCGCACCACCTTCACAACACCCTCTTTCCCATCTGTTTTGGCACAGAGCTTTGTTTTCTTTCAAGCCTTTATTTCCCAAACGCTGCACTAGTCGATTGATATTGTTAGTCTTGAGGACCCTGCCCAGTCGTGTCCGAAGTACCGTGTGCTCCGTTGTGTGCATATGCATTGAGATGCAAATCATGCCAAGCCCATATCTGCTCCATACCACCTATATCAACGGCATTAGGATCACCGACGCTGCCGAACGGATTTTGCGCTAGGAATTGATCAATGTCGAATGAAAGGGCATCCGAGATGGGCATCGTTGTGAGGGACCCGGTTGCAGGAACCGAAGACTGGGCAATTGCGTCCGAAATTGGAGGTGGCCGATACGGTAATGGCAACCCTGTTGGACGCATCATGGCCACCGGCGCCGGCTCGTGAGCCGGCGGTGATCTCTTGGGCACAGGGATACCATCTTGCTTCTGTCGCTTGTCGATAGGCAAGTGCCGCCGAAGCGAAGGCGTTGCCTGCACGAGTTTGAAGAGAAAGTTGTACGAAGTTGCGCCTAGTTTCGTGGACAAGCTGAGCTGATACAACCTATCGAGCGAACTATCAATAACGTCCATGACCTCATCGCGATGAGGTAGCATATGTTTGTGGTCATGGATAATGGCAGAACAAAGTAAGGTCGCAGTATCGAAAATGCAGAAAACGACCGTATGGAATTTCGCGTTAATCGGAAACTCATGATCAAACAGCTTGCGCGCAACCTCAAGCAGACGGAGCGCAATCTCAATCCCCTTCTTTCGAAACTCGTCGTCCTGGTCGCTGAGCTTGTCTTCTCGCTCGCGCGTAAGATATGTCTTGAAGAAATCGAGCATTGTCAAAAAGATGACGCAGTGTAGTTGGTGTCGTTGGAACACAAAGTATGGATGTGCCTTGTCGAACGAGGTATCAGGGTTCTTAACACGAAAAATCGCGGGCAGTTCGTCGATGAACTTACGACACTCGTCTTCAATTTCCAAGACCTTCTCAGCAAAAAGATCATCTTTGGACGTTGCGTCGCCCATCACAGTTGCCACTCTTCGCCCCAGGTGTGCTTGCAGAGCCATGTGTGCGAAAGGTGAAAGAATGTTCGGTTCTGTGTTCGATTGGTCGAGCCGCAGGTTGGGAAATTTGAAAGAAAGATTCTTTTGGTTGATGAGGTTTGGTCGACCTAACCACGCTGACATCTGCCTGATGGACTTTAGTAACCGAATCGTTCCATCACATCTCCTTACTCACCAATCCCATATGTAAAGAAGAGTCCAGATTCGCCTTCTAATTTCTATATCAAACTCCGACAAGTCATCAATACCAGCATCCCTATCGATACCCAATTCTTGCGCCTCCCGAATAGTACGTGAAAGAGTATGCCACGATTCGACAATCTTCGATTCCGATTTTAGCCAGGCGCACTTCAGGAACTGCTCCTCTACCCGCTCAATACTTGTCCTCGATGCTTCAAAGCTCCGGCTAAGTTCCTCTGCCGCGGCCGAGAAACGTTCAGTGAGCGTTTGTGAAGTGCATGCCAGCTCGAACTCAATCATCTTGCGAAGCGACGGTGTCAGATATTGTACAGAGTATGCACATATCCGTAAGAGCAGGCATGTGAACTCGGGGGAAAACTGTTTGGCGGCACTGCGATCGGCCCACCACTGAACATATTGTTCCGCCAACGATGGCCCGTATATTGCACTGTAGCGGTAATTTACCGTGTTCAAGAAGTGGTTGACGATGGCGTCTGCATTCAGTCAGCAGTGCTGTGAACATGGTAATACTTGAACATACCAGTTATGGATCTCGGAGGAACAGCATGTAGCACCTTCTGCACAGCGTCGCTTGCTATGATTTGTGCTGGAGAATGCTTAGGCGAGCTCTGCGAGAAATACCGGTTAGCATGGCTTTTCTATCGAGGCGAGCAACTGACATTGTCTTCATTACTCTGAACCTTGTAATGAACATGACCTGGCATGTACCCCCACACCTTCAGCCCATCCTCAAGTACCTCATGCTCGCTGTTTTGTTTGACAAAATGCGACTTTGCGGAATCCGGGGCACTTCTCTTGATGCCTTGGGTGTTGCTGGACGAACTTGCTCTGTAAGATTGCTGTTACCGCCAGATTCGGCCAATCGAGGGGTGGAGGAACGAAGGATCAACATACCGTGCAGATTCAGGCGAAGACTCTTGCTGAGCTCGTTTTACAGAGAACTGACATAGCTGTGGCACCTTCCTCGCCTGGCAATGGTTGCAGGGCCACTCTCGCGAACACTAGCCCTGCCGTTAGTCCACGGAGTTCGATGCAGGGTTGGTCTGGGGTATGAGATTCAGACCTTTTGCTTCCGACGCTGGCACTCCGTGCACGACATCGTCGCACGGTTCTCTTTCTGCGGCTGCATTCTTCAGCAACTACGTTACATGGGAGAAAAAACAGCGCAACTGATGCTCCCCGAAAGCCCTGATGAAAACACTTCGATACTCAGACGAGCACTTTGGTGTTGTTGACGTTACAAGCCAAGTCTTCAACATCATCCCCACCAAACCCACCCGGAGCCGCTCCGCCACCTCCGTGGGCCGGCCGTCTCAGATCCAGATTTCTTGTCCCTAACTCCTCAGCCAATCACGTGTACAGTTGTGGCAAATGCCTTTTCCTTCGACAAGCTTTCCGATGCGCCTGACAACATCGCAATTCCAAATCTACCACCACTTTGAATGTAGCTGGCTGCCCGAGAAGACATGCACACCAGAAATTACTGTTCCCGCAAAGATCTTCCTATACACCTCGATGTTGGGCACTGTGGCTTGCCTGTCATATGCATCGTATCCATATAGATTTTTGCCGATCAGCTGAGTCATGCCGTCCGGCATAAGCGCTCGCCGAGTGCACTCATCGAGGCATTAATGACTATTTCATTTGACAACTACCGCCAACCTTGCCGAAGGACCTTCCTGTTTGGTAACAAATCAGAGGGAAAGCTATCCCATCTTGGCAGTGTATCCAGACCATGTGTCTTGAATGACTACTGGAAATGTACGTAAAAGGATGATATCCAACACGCGAAAGGGGAACGCGTCGCATCAGTGCACGGGCACCAACCAGGTAAAGACAAGAGTTCTCTGCGCCTTGCGAACCTTTTGCTTTTTTTGCTTTTCGATCAGAATTTTTGTTGAACACATGTATCATTTTGTAAACAGGATAAGTGTCATGTCATTTTTTCTCCTTTGATTCCAAGCAGATCTTTGCTCTGTACAGTGACAAGGGTGAGGGAGGGGGCGGGCAAGCCCCAAGCCATACCGGCTCCTACAGGATCTCAGCTGAAGAAGCTGAGATGAAGCCGCCAAGACTCGAGATAGACTTTGAGCCAATTAACCCAATCCTACATACATATGTGCAGGGTTTTCTCGCCACGCTGGCTTGTAATGCAGCCCTTGGCACATATAGTAGCACACACACGAGTTGCAAGTCAATAGTTTTGCTGACATTAAAAACATTTCACAAAGGGTAATTATTATATCATTTTTCAACGTATACAGCATAACAGCGACTTGTTTCTCCGTGGAGGTTGTGTGTTTCTGTGTTTTGCTTTTCTACTACTTTTCGAAAAACATCTTTTGAACGAAAGGGAAAAAAAAGTATAGTAAAACAAATTTATACGTCAGACCAAAGTTCCGCACATGCGTGATGCCCGACGACCTCAAGCCTTGGGCTGCTCAGCCTCATCGCTGGTCCTGGTGATTTTGCGAGCGTGCTCCTCGCCCGTGATGCTCTCATCACCCATATCCCAGTCCTGGGCCAGATCCTCGAGCGTCCTGCGCTTGGTTTCTGGGATAAGTAGGGTGGTGAAGATACCAGCAAACATGAAGGCAGAAAAGATCTGCATGACGTGGTTGAGCCACGGGCTGGGGTTGGCCTTTGTAGGGTGGCCTCGTGTTCGCAGCGGGGCAATGGCGCCCTGGGCGATGATGGAACCAATTTTTCCTGAGCCGGCGGAGATACCGTGGGAGGTAGAGCGGTAGCGCGTAGGGAAGCACTCTCCGGGAACAATGAAGGTGGTTGTGTTGGGTCCCCAGTTGAAGAAGAGCTGGATGAGGACGTAGATGGCAAGCATAGCGTGGTTGCTGAGGTGCTTGTAGGCGAAACCCTGGGATAATGTTAGCTGTGATGCTCTTTTTTTTGCAATTCATGTGTTCTTTGTGAACGTACCCAGATGACAAAGAGAATAGTGAGAAGAGTAAAGCCGATGAGTTGAAGGGGCTTGCGACCAACAGTGTCAATGGTTGCGACAGCCATCCAGTAACCTGGAATAGCACCGGCGCAGATAAGAATGGCATTACCAGCAGCAAGGTTGTAGAGCTTGTGGTACAAGTTTTCACCGCTGGCGTAGCCAATAGCCTGCAACACAGTCGAAGAGTTCAAACCGAGGCCATAAAAGGCGACATCAAGAAGGAGCCATGACATGGCAGTTCCAAAGAGAATCTTGCCGTTGCGAAGCTTTCCGTAGAACCTGAAGAAGTCCTTGAAAGAAGCCTTGGGAACCTCGAGCTGGGCAGCGGACTGACGGCGAGCAGTAACCTGAGTAATCTCATCGACGTTGCCCTCACCGTGCTTGCCAGAAAGATATTGCTTAGCATCCTCATTTGCCTTTTCGACATCACGAGCGACATCGAAGGTGTAGCGAGGCGTCTCTGGGATGGTGAGGCGGTAGTAGAGGGCAATGCAGGCAGGAACGATACCGAGACCGATGAGAGCACGCCACATCTGATCAACAGCGACCTGGCAGTCACCAGTGCAGGTGTCATATCCACTGGCCTTGACAAGCTTGCTCTTAAAGCCGGAAACGAGGCACAACATGACGAGAGCACCACCAAGCTGACCGAAACCCTGCATGGCGAAGACAGCACCCATCATAGCACCACGCCACTTGGTAGTAGCAAACTCGGAAGTAATAATGGAAGATAGCGGGTAGTCACCACCGATGCCTTGGTACCGGTTAGTAGTGAAGGATGAAAATTACACAAAAAAACGTACCGATGCCCATGAGCACACGCCAGAAGATGATGAGACCAACAACTGAAGTTCCTGGACCAGGACCAACCAGAGATTGTGCGAGAGTTGCAACAATGATGAGGATGAGCTCAAGACCATACATTTTCTTACGGCCAACGATATCAGCAAGCGCACCGAAGCCAACTTGTCCAATGACGGTGCCAGCCGAAGTAGCCAGCTTGATGGCAGTATCTTGCTGGGTCAAAAGAGTACCCTTGTGGTCCTGCTTGTAGACGATACCCAGCATGATGGTCAAGAGGGATACACAGAAAATGTCGTAACTGTCTGTGAAGAAACCAGTACCAGCGACCAGAATGGCGCGTACATGGTACCAGCCGAAGGGAGCCTTGTCGATCTCGGCGAGAGCAAGACGTCGGCGCTCATTTGGGTCTTCAATATGCTACTTCAGGTCAGTGTCTTGCTGGGAAAGGAGTTTGGCATATAGTAGTGGGTGTACGAACAGCAAAGTCACTGTGATGATTGTTAGTAAGAGAAGCATTTAAAAGGGGGAGGATATGCAGGAGGCGTACTTGTTGAAGTTGTGGAAGGCGGAATTTCCGCCAGCCGTCTTAGCAGCCATATTGAAGTCTTAGCAAGTGCTTATGCTGGCCTTGACGAAGCTTGGTACCGCAAAAGACGGGTGAGCAAGATGAGGGCTGCTTGCCAAAACAACCGGGCCAAGCCTTGTACTTATACCCAAGCTCTCTTGTGAGGATGCGCGGCATGCTTATGTTTTGAAGTGAGCACTAGACGGCAGCCAATCTCAGCGTCAGATTGAAGCACGCGCGGAAGGTTTGCCAAGAGGCCCTCGGGCATGCCGCTGCAAAAGGCGAGAGAAAACGCCATTATGCAAATCCAGGCCCTGGCATGGCACTCGGTGTCAGTGAATGGCGCAGCCGCTGAGGCGTTTGCTGGGATTCCTGTATCCTGGGAGTTGAGCCGGTGGGGTGAGGGCGTGTGGGCCATGGATGTTGTAGTCCATTCATTTCCCCACGTGGCCGCTAGTGAGGCTTGACCAGAACCCTTTCTCCAACCACGATGCCTTTGCCACAACATGGAGCGGAGGCTTATTTGCAGCCCAGGCCTGCGACAAGGAAGCTTCGGGCTATTGGCGTTTGCTTGAGACGTAGCCATGACATGCTTAGCATCCCGGATTGTCTAATAATGCGTGTTTCGTCAATGGCGCATCTCATCAATGCCAATCCCACCTTGTCCTTCTCGATCTACTGCACGGCTCTCTGATGCTGTAACAAGATCAATGACCCAGCCAAGCTCACTCTTTTGTGGATAAGGCAGTCTGGCCTCCTCAGGGTTGCCTGTGGGACTCGCATATCTAGCGGGTTAAGAAGTAATAACCTTTACTGCCCCACGTCCCGGTATGTTGGTCCCACGGGTCCGGCTATCGTCTCCTAATTGGATGCTGCCAAGATGTCCTTGGCAAGGTGGGCCGTCTGCGCCGGAGTATTCCTCCATCAGGGTAGCAGCGCGGCATCATGCTGCACTTCTCGAATGTCTGGCATGAAATGCTATTGGGGTTTGGAAAAGCATGATGGCCTTACGTACGCAGTAGCATGTTCCACAAATATCGTGCCCAATCACGCTGCAGCACGTGGGATCCAGCTGAGTTACCGATTGTCTGAATGTGCCGTAGTATCACACGACAGCTGACGGTATTGCCCATCACCCCTGTGGAAGCATGTCTTCCGAAGCTGCAATAGTCTAGCTCATGCAATCACACACCCGGGAACCAAGTTGATGGGCTTGGCACCTTTTTAGCTGCCGCCAATGAGCCGCTCAGAGTGTGGCCGTATCCAGGTATCGGTGTCTGATCGATGGGCTTTCCCCTCTCACTTCGTCGCCTCCAAATGCTCTTGAAAAATATTTCACCGTGGAAGCACCAGACTTTCGGCCTCCACCTTTTCGTCTTTATTCGTTGAAGATGTCTTAGTAAGGGAGAGCCTCCAAGTAGTCAGTATGTACGCTTATAAGTCCATTTTCTTTTTTACTGGTCAGCCCAGTGAGGGTCGAGAACATAGTGTTGTCTTCTTTTTCGATATGTTTCCCAAATAAACAGTCGTGTTTCATATGGGCCATGTTGACTCACATGTCTGCTCTTCGAGCCCAAAAGAGAAGAATATCGAACTCTTCTTTTGACAAAGTTCCTACAAACGCGTCATCCCCCCGCAAAGTTTAGCTTCTCAGTGTTCCGTTTCCCCGTGTCTCCGTTCCGAATCTCAATAACCCAGGCTGATGAGGCATTTATCGGAGCACAGGGTAGACGATTTTATCACTTGAGTGCAGCCGTATACAGAGCCTTCGAGCCCAAAGGCCACCCCTTTCGTGACATACCTCGGCGCTTCTGATGTTTCAAGAGCTTGCTCTGAGTATGTCGAGTGGGGGTGGTGGACTATTAGTGCGCCAGTTTGTAATCGAATCGCCTGTAATAGGTTTAGACAAGACGCGCAATGATCGAGATAACATCGGCTACCTCTATGATCACGATGAAATCAGATGGAGTGAAGTGAAGCGAAGTTTACCGGACTATCGAGAACGCTTGTTCTCTTTGTAAATTGGGCCGCATATGAGTTCTTGCCTTGATTCGCTGTGACGTACGCGACATTTGCGCTGAAGAGAAAAAGGAAATGGACTGATGCTAGTGTCGTTGATCAGGGTTGATTAACAAGCAGTGTGTGGCGTTATTGTGGCATGCGTGCAGCGTGCCTTCCCATCTGACCCCACCTTCCCAATCTAATGAGGCACCCGACTCTTTCACTTCCGAGTATGTCCGCTTCTTCATTCACCATTAATGCAAAGTATCACCCACATACAACGGTTTTAATTTTCAAAGTAAGAATCAAAACTTCACTCATCTTGACAATGAAGCTCTGCTGCTTGAGCACGAGCTGCCTAAGAAGCAAGACCTCGAACACTTTTGTCACTAACGGCAGTCCCATCTCGCTTACTCCCTTGCCAACATAACAACCTCGCCTTCCACCGAACTGTCACTACTAACATATACTCTTCCCAACCTATCCACAGCCAGGCCCACAGGTCGAAAACAGCTCGTCTTGGAACACGTATCCACACGCTCGTTCCACAAGACATCATCCCACGCCTTAGTAGCGTTACTCTTTCTTGTTGGACCAAAGCTTCCATTTACCTGCCCAAATGGCACCTGGATGACTTTGAATCCTACAGCTGGATCACGATTCCAACTCCCGTGAAGAGTGATGTACAGAGCAGAGAAGTCTGTGTTGAACTTTGCATCGAGCGGTGTCGAATGTGCAGGTAGCGCAACTTGAGGAGCTATACTGCGCTCTTTGCATGTGGTATCGGTGAAGGTAGCATTGGGCTCCAATACAAACTGGTCGCCCGCTGTAAAGTTTCCCCCGGGGATGGTTGAGGGAGAGAAGACAGTGAAGCAGGTAGGATAACCGTACCAGTCCCTATTTTCCCTGGATGAGTCGCCGATGTAGTTGAGCTCGTCGGCGGGGTTATCGTTGTGGATGTCGGTCGAGATACCGTTGATGGTGCGGTGCAGTTCGTCTGCAGAGTTTTCGACGCCCCAGAGGTGCGATGCTGCGTCAAAGGCGAGGCCGACTTCGTTACGAAGGCCGTAGCCAAGCTGAGTTCCAGAAGTGACATAGTCATAGCCATTGGGAGGTATGGCTGTCATGTTGAAGACTTTGATACAAGCGCGCCCGGTTTTGACATCAATGGAGCCATAGTCGATGTTGCCGTTTGAGCCATGCGAAACGAGTAATAGGTTTGGATATTTCGGTGGGATACTGAGAGACCGTGTGACGTGACCTTTGGTATCCATACCTGTTATCATAATCGTCGAGTTCCCTGATACACTCATTGTCGCTGCATCATATACCCAAGCAAAGACCGAGGTCGCAGAACTGGCATACAATATCTTACCGTCCTGGCTGAACACAATACCGTGATTGAGATCCCGCTGTGCGATTACCATCTTGGAAGGCTCCAGGCACCCATTTGCCAACATCCTATGCGCACTGATGCCAAGTCCATTTTGGACCACCAGGAGATTACCAGCACCATCGAAGGTGAGTCCTCGCGGTTGTGCCAGACCTCCCGCAACCTTTGTGGCTCTCCATCCTTTGGCGGCATTCACAGGAAATGCGAGATTGGGGACACCGCTGCAAGGTGTAGATATGTTGGTGCTTTGCCCGTATCCTGTATTTAGTTTAGATTTTGTAATAAGCTGGTGAGGTTGGATCGCATACCGATGCTTGGAAAGATTGCTAGCCCTAGTTTGAATATTTTCATGATAGATGACGGAATGTTCGCTTTTAGGACGTTAGTCTTTCGCAGGTAATTCTAGATATTTGTGAACTTCTATCTTTCGTGCGAATGGTTAACCGTATATCTGTCCTGTTCCTGGATTCGGTCGAAGATTCATGGGTGATAGTTACACTCAGCATGAGGGGCAGGGAAATGTGCACTATATCCACAGATCCTGCTTCATCTCATCCATATTATCCAGTGAAGTATTATTCCATCATCCCTTGTAGAGTGTAGAATGATATGCGGATCATGAATGTGGAGGTTGTGGGGCGGAAGGTGTTATGTCTGCCGAACATGTAGTTCGTTGCCGCAGCTGGGATATGTTTCCAAGAAGAAAGTAGTTCATTATTTTTTCTGTAAAGAAATAACATTCTCGAGGTTACGTCTCTTTCGAATGGTCATTCATCATGCCCTAAGTCATATCCCAGGACAAGTATCATAGTGACTCGGGTAGTGAGTCCCAGAGACGCCCCCACATTAACGATAGAGAACTCTGGATTATTGTGATCTAGAAAGTGGGAATTGTGACGAAAACGTAGTTGCCGGTATTCATATCGTGTACTATTGCAGGGTATTTGGCAAAATAGGTGATACATGGCTGGTTAAATGAAGCAGCAACTTTAGCCTTGGGAAATGAGTGGTATCTGGGTGATGAGAACAGCCGTTTCGCTGTAGACGTATGGTTTCATACTGCCAAGTTGATTGTGATCCAAAAGGCGAGGATCATTATTACTCCAGTGGGGCAATTGTGGAAGGCGAGTGTCGTAACGTGGGCAAAGATATCCATGTAGTATCCTTATCGTGTACACGTGACCTGTTAAAAGTATCTTTCCTCATGCATACATCAGAGCAATGATAGAGCTTTCTCGTTGTCACAGTCAATCATAAACGATCACCAACGCAATCTCATACGCTTTACCACGTCAGTCCTCAATAGGAAGTTGCTGAGAGCGAGTCAGAGACGATAAGCAATGGATGGATTGCGGCATGGGCTGTCTCCGCTTCCCCACGTTCTCCGCACTCTAGATACCGAGGCTTGAATCCCTCGACGCCACCAAGCTTGACTCTGTACATACCACGCGAACATGTCGCACTGCGAACGTCTCGTTGTCGAGCTCTTTGATTGTTCTTAGAAGCTGTCTCTGGATTACGGAGTAGTCCTACAGCCTCATTCTTATCGGCCTACCTGGCCATCTCCCACAATGGCACTGGGTCCTTACACCAACCTCCGCGTCGAACGCTACGACAGCGTTTTCGTCATTGCGCTCGCCAAAGCACCCGAAAACCGCATCAATGTTGCTTTTGCGCAAGAAATAATACGCGCGCTACGTGATATCGAGAGCGAGCTTGGGCCCGACGCAGAAGGCTGTGTCATTACAAAGGGTGCGGACGAAAAGTTTTGGTGCACAGGTCTAGATCTGGACGAGAACGAGGCGAATCCGCATGCTAATACCGACGGCTTCTTCCCGCTACTAGCTACGCTACTCGACTATCCGTTCCCGACCATCGCACTGATCACAGGGCACACATTTGGCGGCGCATGCCCATTGGCATTGGCACATGATTATCGCATCATGAACTCGCAGCGCGGCTTCTTTTCTATGCCGCCAGTCAACCTAGGACTGCATTTCCCAGGCATTGGGTTCCTACCAAGGCTGAAACTCAGCCCGCAGGTTGCGCGCAAGATGCTGCTCGAGGCACATCGATGGACGGGCAAAGAAGCATACAAGGATGGCATAGTGGATGAAATTGCAGAACCAAAGGACATGCTGGACATCGCATTGGCGAAGGCGAGAGAGATACAAGGTCGCGCCAAAATGGGCGTATACAGTCTGCTGAGAAATGAATTGTGGGGCGAGGCTGCTGAGAAGATTAGGAGTATCTGTTATATACATGGGAGGAGAGTGACGCCGCCTGCAAAGGCAAAGATCTGACTTAGTACCCGTTGATACCTGCGCACGTCAGATATAAAGTCCATAGCCAATCAAAAGCACGGGGATTAAGCACGGTTTTGGCAAGTAAACATTCGTAAATGGTACTTAGTCTTATGTATTCTCATGACAATATGTACAGTTGAAAGTTCAAAATCTACATAGATACACCGGAAAGTTTAGGCCGGGCGACAGGTTTTCTAACCCTCAGCCACAAAATCCTTTCCTAGTAAGTAGGCTCAAGAGGAGGGTCGGCGTTCTTGACGAGCATCTGAACGTAGTCGTCGAACCAAGCACCAGCAACAGGCGCACCAGCCAGACCGCAGGCTCCGTCACTCTCACCACCAGGCTTGATCCAGACGATTGAGTCGACGTTGGTGTTGTTTGGTGCAGCTCCAGGGCGCAGTCCAAAGCCAGCAGGCGAAACATTGCACCACTCGCCCCACTCCTTGCGAGCACCGGGGAGGGCAACACGGCCCTGGTCGATGATGAAGTTGGTTGGCATGCCCTCAGCTGCCATTGCCGCTCCAAGAGAGGTAGCGTAGTGGCTCTCATCCCACGATGGAGACCATTCGGTGTAGTTCTCGCGGACCTTGGCGTTGAACGGGTTGTAGTTGGATACGTTGGTAGAGTAACCACGGATCTTGGCCGCTGGGTTAATCTTCTTGGCCGCTGCGACAACTCTGGCGAAAATCTGGGCCGTGGGTTTCAGGTTGTCGGCCCATCCAAGCCAGCCTCCGTGGGCAGCATCCATGTATAGAGATACATTGGGGAACTGTAGCTTGGCAATGGCGTAAGCGATACCTTGCTCATAGATGGGGGTGGCGTTGGCGCAGAAAGGAACACCTTGGTTGGTGACGGCGTTACCGAGCGAGTCGGGCTCGAGGACAATGGCAAAGTCGAGATCCTTGGCCTCAGATACGAGCTGTGCGTACTTGTCGACGAATTCGTGCTTGTAGATGTTCAGGCCGTCTTTGGCGGAGCTGAGCTCTCCGGCAGACTCTCCAGCAGAGCAGTCACGGTCGGGGAGATTGTACAGGACAAGGCCGACAATCATCCTCTTTCGGCCCTTTCGTTGACGGCGGGCTTGCTGGATGGCTTCGGGGATCTGGCTAAGTCCAGCCCGCGATGTAACCCATACGAAGGTGGATGTCTTTTTGGCAACAGTGCGGGTTCGTGCTGCGTTCAGGGAATCGTTCTTTGAGAGGAAGGAAGCAATTGTTTGGTCGAGCTTCTTGCCGTAGCTCTCAACTACATAGCGGTCCTTGCCAGTCCATGGGTTGACAGTGGTGTTGCTGGGCTCTGGTTTGGGGAATGCGGTGGCGGCGCCAGCAAGGGCGGCAGTGGCCAAAACGAACTGTGTGACTTGAACCATGATTGATGAGAGCTTGAGAACAGATGGAAGACTCCTGTGTGTTTGCTGAGGAGTACAACGGATAGGTATCTCAAGCCTTTTATAGATTTAGTGATGAAATTTGGCGAGTTGCGCGTAACATGCATGTTGTCATGTGCTCCATCTCCAGATGTTTCCCTTAGTACAGACACTTACATTCAGGTGGCGGACTTGACGTTTGATAGCCGGTACCGTCGGGCCGCAATATGGAGGGCATTATTCCTGAATAGGTCCAAGCCTTGGTGTGAGTGAAGGCCTAGCTTTCGCGCTGTGACAGTCTAACGCTGCTAGTGCGCTTCATCACCTGGGAACACCTTTTAGCGAGAGTAGGGAATGGTTGTTTGCCCCGGAGCAGAACGTTTTCCCGCTATGGCATATTAGCCAAGATGGTATCGACCAGGGTAGAGTGCAGACATGCAGACCCGTAATATATTGCGCGGTTTACCCGGCCTGCTACACCACCTTCCGGTAACCCAACCACGTGGTTCTTTATAGATGTAATCATGAAATGGGCTTGCAGATTGGTCAATACTGTCAAACTAACATAGTTCATATTGTTCGGAGAGTGCTGCGCAGCTCTTGGGTCATTCCATTCTGCAGGCGACCATTGAAATGCAATGTAGAGAAGATTCGGTGCAGATTCTAGTGCATCAATGAGCGGCTGTACCCTGAGGCTGAGTTGGAGTGAGATGGCGCTATGCATGCGATGCAGGTACACCAAAGCCTGTTCGGACAAAAAAACACAAGGAGGCGACATCTTGCATAGCAGATCTACTAGGTGGGATATTCGAAAGACATGCGCCATACGAGCACACAAGCCCTTATCTCATTCACCTCCGCGTCCGAGATTTGCTCTGCGTATGGATGTATATGCATTATAGTATATCACGGCCTGCGATGCAAACCTCTCATAATACTTCTCGGAGGGCAACAAAGACCGTTCCGCAGCGGGTTGGTTCCGACAAAGCAATGAAAACTTTCATTGGTCCTCGTACCGCCACAGAACGGCAGCGTTGCAGGGCAACGGTGATACAAAGAAAAGATGATTGCATCGCCCCACCGTTGCAAAAAAGTGGGGAACCCCCATTCAGGACCGGTCAGAATCACGCTATTGACGAAAGAGGTGTCGGAGCGACTGTCTGGTGTCTTGGCTTAATATCGGGCGGTTTACGGGGCCCGCTTTCTCGTCGCCCTTGTGAATAGCTGTCTCATGTTTCCTTGGGGTGGCCAGCATTTCAGGAACATCATAATCAACCTTCCCCGCTGCGGTACAACATTGAATCTGTGAAACAAATCATGCCGTTCATTTGGGGCCATAAGAACCATAAATTCTTTTTCAATAAAATTACCTGGCACCCAACCTTTCGAGAGCCAAGTCAGACTCTAGAGTCTTGGAAAACTGGTGCCATGGCTTATCATAAAAGAATTTCATTTCGAAAACCACCAGCGATCATATCGAAACTCATATTGCAAAGTTGAATTTGGCGTCACAACCATGAAAGCAGGAAATCTTCTCGATTTTACCGGAGCAAGACGATCCGTCCAAGGTACTCTCTGCCTGGGTATTCTTGGGAGAACTACTGTTCCGAGATACCCATTAAAGCCTTGCACGCCAATATACCCCTAATCATGATGTAGGAATGATCTGCTGAATTTCAGTAAGTCATAACCAATATAGCTAGGTACGAGAAATCTTGCGTGGAGTGTAGGAGATGTGCGCATGTACTCAGCTGCTGATGGGTACTACTGAGTGTAAGCGTAAAACACCAATACGAATACTATCGCTCACATGTTTACTACTACCATGAAAGGCTCGCGAATTGATACATCTTAGTCACTCAACTGCCTGTAAAGTGAGTAGTCAGAAAGGCGATCCCCAGATTGATACCTTTCCCTGATGATGGAACGAGAGCTACTCCCATTACAGAGCATGAAAATACTATTCGTGTTAGGTCGCAACGTATTTCGTAAATATTGTAGCCCGTCATAAAGTCTAACGATGTTCCTCTGTTTGCTCATCCTCTGGAGTTCCTGGCATCCGTGTGTCGCCATTGTTCAAACGTCGCCGCTGGAACGATCAGAATTAATAACTCAGATTGCCATATTATCACAGTAATTATGGTCAGTCACATGTCCTCACGCCAGGTCATCTGCCTGAGTAGAGTTAGACTAGTAAGCAAACGTTCAATAGTGACGCATCCTTCCCTAGAAAACAAGTCGAACATCAAAGGGCTCGGCCGAGCGCCACCGGCAGGTAGTACTAGCGTCGGTGGTTTAATTCCCCGCAAAGTATATCCGAGGGGTGAACACCACTCACACTGCAACATCGTCAGCCCCTTAAGACTAGCCAAGCACTCACTCACTACTTCCAGCGTCCGTTTCTGACTCGAATACCAAGCATGAGTACTGAGCCGCAGCCGGCGCGTTTTGTGCACCCCAGCAGACGAAGGGACAAGCCCATCTTGAGCTGTACTCTTTGTCGACGACGCAAGTGAGTGCTTCGGAATTTCGGAACTAATGCATATAGCTATGTGGACCTAAACTAACATATTGGAGATTGAAATGCGATCGTCGACAGCCGTGCAAGACTTGTGTCGATCGTGGGCTTTCACTGTCATGCACATATGTGCGTGATACGCCAACACCAAAAGAACCCAAAACACCAAACAGTGTGCATGATCGTATCAATCAGCTCGAGAAGCTTGTCACCAATCTCATGAGCGGCAAAGATGCCACCCACGCCTCACCCACTCCAAGCCATACACAGCAGCAGCATGACTATAGCTCCCACGAGATACCAGGGACTCCGGACCGTGTCAAGTTCAATGACGAAACTACGAGTTACACAAATAGCGAACACTGGACAAGTATTCTCGATGGGGTGAGGATCTTTCTATGTGACCGTATTCCCTTCGCTGAGCATGTCCCAGATTTCGGAATTGCGTGAGCATCTCGATCATATCCCCACATCATCTGATGCAAGACGTGATGAATTAGAAGAAGAGTCTCGCCCAGAAATCCTATTTGGACGGCAAAGGTTTGCAACTAAAGAAGATCTACTGGCAGCAATGCCGCCAAAGGTGGAGACAGATCAATTAATTGAGACCTTCTTTTCAACATTGGAGACCCATGCAAGTAAGTCTGCAGCTGTCAAGAAAATAAATCAATGCACTAATCAAATAAGATTTTCTGCACAAGCCGACATTTGTCAAGCAAGTGAGTCTCGCGTCGTGAACGTATCTGCTTGTCGAGCCGAAAATTAACCTTGTTTAGTACGAAGATTTCTGGCTGAATCCATTTGAAACACCAACCATGTGGGTGGGACTTCTGTACGCTATCCTTGCCACTGGGGCTCGATTCCAAGCGAATTTCGATGGGCACATGTCAAACAGCGTTGGCATGGGGCCTAATTATACCCAGAGCATATATTCGGCACGCACAAACTTCTATCGCGAGAAAGCCGTACAGTGTATGATCCTTGCCAACTATACGAAATGCCCGCCAGCGACCATTGAGACATTTATACTTTACTGTGGCAGCGAGTTCTCACGCTCTGCCGATGCTCAGTTCAGCTCATACATGGTCGTCGGCATGCTCATAAGACTAGCGTTTCGTATGGGGCTACATAGGGATCCGTCAAGGTTTCCCAATATCTCACCTTTCGAAGGCGAAATGCGACGACGCAAGTGGATTTCAATAATGTCCCTTGATCTAATTACATCAGCACAGGTGGGGTTGCCACGAATGATCCAGCCGTATATGTACGACACCCAAGAGCCTCGGAACCTAAATCAGGACGATATCCAAGAGGACATGACGGAACTACCACCCTCAAGATCAGAATCAGAACTCACACAGCTTCTCTATTTCATTCTTTTGATCAGAATTCGAAAGATCCAGGCGCAGATCCTGGACTTGATACAAGCCACATCGCAGCCACCATACCAGGCTATAATCGACATCGATACAGCGCTGAGATCTGTCTACGGCCAAATCCCCAAGAGCCTCGAAATCAGGAATCTAGGCCAAGCTAGTGAACATTTAAGGCCGAGCTTGATGCGTTGTACTTACTTGGAATTGGCTTATCTGAAGGCTCAAGTGATGCTGCATCGTCCGTATCTCAAGCTTGGAAGAGTCGATAAGCATTACGAATACTCACGGAAGGTCTGTCTTAATGCAGCAATGGAATTGCTCTCATTCCAAAATAAGCTAGACGCGGACATTCAGCCTGGGGAGGAGCATGTCCTAGTTGTAAGAAACTCACTTCCGCAATTTGTGTAAAATGACACTGACTCGTTATGTTCAATGGAAAAGTTCCGCATCAGCGCCGTGATCAAAATTATGGCTTCTATAATTACTCAGGACTTTCTCCTCGCTACTAGTGTGTTAGTCCTTGACCTCGATGAGGACTTGGTTTCCCCTTTGCCCATCGTTGCCGATAGGAGGGTGACGGGAGTGTCCCAGTTGCAAGTAGGGATGCCAACACGCGAAGAGATTATAGCATCGCTGCGTTCCGCGTACCGCATCTGGTTAAAGAAAAGCAAAAGATCTCAAGAGGCAAAAAAGGTTGCGGCTGCAGTGAAACTAGTGCTTTCCAAAGTAGGGGAGCACGGGGAGCACGACGACCACACGCACAGCCCCCCGCATTGTAAGTTTTTGTATGAGGGTGAGTTGACTATCACGAGCTGACGTTTTCAAGCCGTGGATGCTACAACAGTAGAAAACAGCGGTGTCTACCCATCACCGAACATTGTGTTTAAAGAGCAGATGCCACCACGTCATGTGCCAAACACATTCCCAGCTGGATACGACAGCTACAGCCACTCCCTTCTTTATAGTCAGATGCCCATGGACCTTGACAGCCTGAACATCCCTCTTGATTGGGTGAGTACGAATTGGTGTGGAACGGGCTTTGAGCTAACCAATGCTTAGGAAGGTATGATGTCACATCTTGATGTCCAGCAGTACAATGATGCTCAATAATGGTGCTTCCAATAATGCAGACTATCGCAATAATTTTCTCACTTACGCGATAAGGCTTTCGCTTGCTCAATCTGATTCTACATTTGTTAGAAGGCAGCATGTAATAGACTCGTATTTTGTAGGCGATGCGAGCGGTGTCGTAAAGCAGCCGCAATGATGGCCGCGGCATTTTGGCTCGCCATAGGTGATCATCCGTCACTTGAAACATGCATTGTTTCGCCACAATCTGCGATCTCGCGGAGAACAAAACTCTGCTAACCACCATTGCGGATCAGTTTACATCCGTATGAGAATGCGGGTTGTTTCGAGAGAGGCTCAACAACTCGGGTTCACGAGCTTGGGACATGTGGTAATCACTGCTGGTCTCACCAGCGCAACACTATACCCAGATTCGTCACCGCACGAAGTACCGACGATCGCCCATAATGCCTGCGTCGTATTTGGATCGAGATTCCGAAAATCAGGACGCGAAAGCAACCAGATGCGGGATGGCGGATCCCTTGCTTGTAGGTAGAATACCATGCCGCCGATCCACACATCGGTCATGCAATCCCGCAGCCCGCAACAACTCAACTGCGGTTATCCATGTACTTCAAACATGAGAATGATGATTTGCCGGCAACGCAGCTGCTACGTCATATCCACTGTTTATTGGGTCGATTGTACATAGGTTGTCATTCTGGATCAAATCGCATTGTATTCGCTATGGGCCGTTGCTCACTCTCTTCTGCTACTGTCAGCATATCCCATCATTTATTATACTACTAGCGCTTCTCGAGCAAGATGATGACACAAATGGAAATTATGCAGGAGCTTGATGGGATCCGGTATTCCAAAGAGGTGCCATGTATCGAGCCTGATCTGGGAGATCTGCGAAAGTCGACTGACAAAGCCCTGCCGGGACTACCGAAAACACCAAAGAGGGTCTTGAAGAAGTACCGGTTTTCTGCAGTGTTTCCCATGGTGCTTGCGATTGCGAGTTTCGTTCTGACCCTGACATTGGTTCTGGCGGGGCAGGACGCACATACCTTTGGCGGGCAATATTTGGCAGCAGTAAGTTATGACCGGCAATATCAGTTGATATACGGGCTCACAGCTGCAGCTATACATTCCTAGCGCGAGCCAGGTCCCAGTATACCAAGATGTGGAAGCTTTCGAGTCGTCTTCAGCCACGGACACGACGGAAACGGGAAACGTTTACTACCTCTACTTGCATAAAGTCTGCTATTATTCTCTCGCCCACGGTAGCGAAGCCACTTCTGATATCTTTGAGAGGACATGTACGAGCTATGCCACAGTAGCTGCAGGTGCGCGAACATTCTTTCCAGATATTTGATCGTATTCGCTGATGAGGTCACTCAGAATTAGCAATGTCGGCCTCTTCAAGCGATGCATCAACCGCAAACTCCGAATCCATGAGTTTAGGGAGTAGATCACTTACGATGGTCTCGACCACTTTGGTTAGCGTGCGAATAGCTGTTTTTGCATCACTCGTTATCTCGCTTGTTGGGTCCCTTTTGTCTACGATATTGGCCATTCCAGGGATCATCTATCCACACTCTCGGATCCTGGCATATATGAATATCATGTGGCCACTTCTTGCAAGCACATTTGGTTTCCTCGCGGCCGCCCTGCTTACCATTGTGATAGCTGGAGTGTTTGCAGCGGTCGACGGGGTCGTTAATGAGGTTGGTGTCGAGGTCTGGCAGGGAGGATCAGCGTTGTTTCTCGCATGGTTAGCATGGGTCCTCATCTCGCTGTCTGTTGTTTATTGGGGGCTTGTGTGGTTTGTGGAGGTGAGGAGATGGGGTTTTGCAAGGAGAAAAAGGAGTGAGGAAGAAGTGGGGAATTGGAAAGGGATAGGGCGAGAGGTCTGGTCCGATCTCAAGACAGAAGAGCCATATCATTGATTAACGAATTAGAAAACACAGACACAATTGTAAACCTCAACCACGCAACACCTTTGCAAAGTCTGGATCTGGGTCTGGTCGCCATAGGTATACAACTGTTCACATACTGGAGGCGGACACGTGACCGAGGTCTGGAAGAAGGGATACAGGTTCCTGCGCTAGTGGGTGGGTGGCGGAGGGCGGAGTGGATATCATCAGCCAACCATGGGGCGATATGGGCCCACCGCCTCAAGCGCCAAGGCCCAGGGTCCTCCATATGTACTCCACAAACTAAACTTCCAGCTCAACCCCTCCGCTCCCTACACTTAATCTGCAATTGTCTCTGACAGCTGCAACCATGCGGTCCTCAGTCTCTGCCGCCACCGTGCCCTCAAAGAGCCCTGCGCCTCGTGGCTTTACCGTCAAGGCTGACGAGCAGCAAGAACCGACATTCGAGAACGAACATGACCACTTCTTCTGGACGTACACCGAGGAGCCGCATAGGACGCGCCGAATGGCCATTATCAAAGCCCACCCAGAGGTACTGCTGTTTGCTGGTATTATCATCGAATCTCCTGACTAATTTGTGCATAGGTAACCAAGCTCTGTGGCCCCGAGCCGCTCACCAAATACGTTGTCCTGCTGGTCGTGTCGATACAAGTCGCCTGCGCATACCTCCTCCGCAACACGCCTGTGCTATCATGGCCCTTCTTCCTCACAGCATACGTCGTCGGTGCCACGGCCAACCAGAACCTCTTCCTTGCTATCCACGAGATATCGCACAACCTAGCCTTTCGATCGCCACAGGCAAACCGACTGTTTGCAGTCTTTGCGAACCTACCAATTGGCATCCCATACAGTGCCTCGTTCAGGCCCTACCATCTCACCCACCACAAATCACTGGGTGTCAATGGCCTTGATACCGATCTGCCAACCGCTTTCGAAGCCATCTTTCTTGACTCGGTTGCCGGAAAGGCCTTCTTCGCGACCTTCCAGATCCTTTTCTACGCCCTACGACCCATGTTCGTATACAGCTTGCCAATGACCAAGATCCACCTCTTCAATGTTGTTGTACAGTTGGCCTTTGACTACCTCTTGGTACAATACGCTGGTGGAAGGGCATTGGGCTACCTCATCATGAGCAGCTTCCTTGCTGGATCCCTGCACCCTTGCGCAGGCCACTTCATTGCCGAGCACTACGTTTTCGAGAAGCCCAACAAGGATGCTGCGAATCCCGCCAACAAGATTCCGCTCCCTGAAACGTACTCATACTACGGGCCTCTCAACATGTTGACTTATAACGTTGGTCTTCACAACGAGCACCACGATTTTCCTGCCATCCCATGGACCCGCTTACACGCTCTCAACAGGATTGCGCACGACTTTTACAAGGATCTGCCCCAGCACAAAAGCTGGGTATACGTGCTTTGGCAGTTCATCTGGGACAAGGACATCAGCCTGTGGTGCAGAGTTAAGAGAGAAGAGGGCGGAAGAAAGGTTGGTGGCGGAGGTGGATGGAACGAAGAGGAGTTGGGCTCAAACGAGAAGAAGGGGCCTATCCCCGGTGTGTTGTAATTATTGGTGCACTGTTTGCATAACTGGCGTTTTGATCGGCTTGGTGTTCTAGATTACATGAAAAATAGAAGTCGGTTCCGTTGAACTCTTTCCCTATACAATATTATCCGACTGTAAGACACTATGTAGTACTTACGATGGAGTCTATTTCCCCCCTGATCTCATTACATACTCTTTTTTTAAAAAAAAGAAATGGATGAATATTAGCATACGGATACACAACTTCCAATATTGCATATTGAATAGAATAAACATACACTTCACAACTGGGCTTGACGTTTTCAAGCTACAATGTATTCGGAAATTCCACTCCACTAGTCGATTTGTCCTGCCCAAGACAGAGCTGTTTCTGACTCCCGAATAGTGATAGACCAATGACGTGATCTGAGGTTTCACTATCAATTGCTGCTGCTGTTACTGCTGCTGTTATCGGTATTCTTGCCGCATGAACAAGAGAGAATGGCACATGATTTGTTGGGCTTCACTCCAACACTTCAGCTGACAAATGAGTCGTTGTCAGATAGCCAATAAGCGAAGACAGTACGTTTCAATTAGTATACTTGAAGTGAATTGAGAGAAAGGCTGCCTTTCTCCATCTTTGGTGAGAAAAATATGGGCGGTGAGCTACTTTTGTGACTGTCTTGCTTGTTTTGTATTGATATATCAGGATATTTCACGACACACTGCTCAAAACTCAACTCAAGACACTGACAAACTTCAACACCGACAATCCATATATATCATCCTCTCTAACTACAATTGACTTGGCTCATATTCCAATGCCATACCCCAAAGTCTCAGTCACCACCGTTTTGTTTTCACTTGGTCTGCGTCGAGTCTGGCCCGTGCTGGCCGTCCGTTTGCCTCTCACATGGAGTACGCGCTGCAGCCTTAAAACTCATCTTCACTATGAAGAAAAAACCGATCCGTCTTCACCTTTCACTGCGGTGACTCAGTCTTGGCGGCAATTGCTCCACAGATATAATATCGCTCTCCGGCTCCTCTCCCACCCCTTTTCTACTACGCCGTCAGTCGAACCTCATCCGGACGCCAACAGCAGCAACAGCAACAACAACAACAAAAACAACCTCCTCTCCCAGGATGACAGAACCAACCAATACTGACAGACCTCCCAGATATAGATCTACTCCCCCATCCCCGCCCACAGAGATCGTGACGCTTTCGTCACCCGCAGCTCCTGGCTCCGTCTCCGACTTCGAGGACATCTTCAAGATGTCTCCCCTCAACACCGATGCAGAGACGGAGACCGACATCAACGCCGCTCTCTTGACAATGTCGTTCGAGGTCCCATTGGGACCTCTGTCCGGCTACGGCAGCGCTCCCAAGTCAGTCACTTACTCCACTCACTTTCATATTGAGATATCCGCTAACCATTATTTTCGTGTGTCTGCCAAACAGACCAGCTCCCAAGTACAAGAAGCCAGCTGCTAAGCTGACCAAGTCCATCAGTGAGCAGCCCGACTACGCGTACTTGTTCAAGGGCTATGACGCAGATGCTCTGGTCCTCACGGACCAGCAAATCAACAGCCCTGGTCAGGCTGTTGATGGCAAGCAGCATCATGCTGAGCTCTTGGGTCAATCTCCCCTTTACGGGGAGACTGACTCTGATAACGGTGACCCGTTCATCTACGACCGCATCACCTTCCTTCCCTCCTCCTCCTACCACAACACTCTCGACGAGGACGTCCCCCCCTCTGTCAACAATTCCTTCGGGTACGGAAGTACCTTCAACTCCGAACCTCCTTCTTCCCCATCTTCAGCTGCCAACGGGCTCGACTCCGGCGACGAGGCTGATTCTGAAGACAACAATGATGACGATAACGATTCTCACGACTCTAACGATGACGCCGACGACGACGACAACGATCCCAGCGATGCCGATGACGATAACGATAATGAAGACAAAGAGGGGGAAGAGGAGCAAAACAACGACTTCTACAACCCCGAGGACTACTTCACCGACAAGAACAACTACAACTACTCCGACGACAACGAATCCGGAGACTCCCCCTCCCGTTGCAGCAACCTCTCCACGCACCCCTTACTCCGCCCTCCTCCCATCTACGCCATCGCACCGGAGTTGATGTATCAAATACCTCCTACAGCACCAACGATGCTGCCTCCTGCGCCGCCCCCCACACCTCTCGCTCTACCATCCAACGCACCACCCATCATCATTCCATTCATCATTCCGCCCAACATCCAATTCAACAACCCGCGCTCCTCCGATCTCGAAACCCTCGAGACCCCGAACCGCACCGTCTGAGGGAGCCGCCGGCGTGGATTCTTACTTTGATGTTGGTGTTGAGAACATTACTACTGATCGCAATAACTTGCTTCGTGTGTGCTGGACCATGCGCGGAGAAGTTTTGGATTTTTTGGCCCACCCGTTTTCGAGTTCGCGTGATGAGTTGGATGATGAGGTTTGAGGGTTCTTTTGGCGTTATGGCAAAGTGGTTGTATATTACTGGGATGGAGTTTATGGGGATTGTGTACGAGTATTGAGGTACTAGGGAGGTTTTTTCCACTGGTGTGGAAGTATTGCAACTTTTAATGACTGGCGCTTTGCGGAGATTATGGTCGGGATGTTGCATCGGCTTAGATATCTTGACTCTGTACTATGCTTTATCAAGGAATACAACTGGTGATGGTGGAAAAATGTGCTTTGTTTGATTGTGATGGCTTTTGACTAGTGTGAGGTTGATAGTGCAGTGGCTTCATGCTACATCACACATGTGTTTGTTGTTTTATTGGCATCACTCTCTGCAAGTCTAATATCACTTTATCATATTCTACTGCATCAAGCCTACGCGACGCACCAACATCATTTATCCCAGAAGACTCAACCGCTCAAACGACTTCACGACAGGCGCCTCGCGCTTCTTTCCCACCTCCTGCAGACTATCCCACAACGTTGCATCACCACCAGTCGGCTTCAGAACTTCAGCTTCAGTTTCAGCAGCAACACCATTCTCAACAGGTGCCGTTTCAGTCGCGGGTGGGTACATCTCCTTGACAGCGTCCTGGCATCTCCCCATCACTTCACTGACAGCATTCGACACTGCGTCCGCGCGCTCTCTCATACCGCGCCTGACGAGACCCTCGACAAGACGCTGAATCTCGTCTTGCATGCTGTTGATACGCTCAATCAGACGTTCGATAGAGTTTGTAAGATACTCTTCCTCGTATACGGTGCCCTTCTTGCCGCGAGCACGCTTCCTCTCCTCGCGACGCTTGTTCTTACTTGTCTTACGCGTAGTCGTTGTGTTGACCGTACCGGTTTGATTCGTGTACCTCGTCATGAACGTTCCGCCAGATGTAGTATCGGTTGGAGCGAGGGAGATATTGTCGGGGATATTGGCGTCGGCACCGCCGTCCATCATGCCCTCGTAGAAAGCCATTGGATCTTCTGCCTTCTTAGTCCTCAGTTCCTTGAGTCGAGGCACCTGTGCTTGCAGTTGGCCCTTCATATCAGCTAGGAATTCCGTCATGTCTGCACTGCGCTCCACAAGGCTGGGATCGATGACTTCGGTAATGAGATTGGGTTCGCGGCGTAGTGTGACTAGGCGGATGGCTTCAGCAAAGTAGCAGCCACGGCAGAATAGTCGAGCTGCAGAGGAAAGATCCAACAGATAATCCAATGTAATAGTTGCTGCGGAGAGATAGTCCTTTGATTCCGACAAGCCTTCCGCCATGTCTGTTGCAATGGATGAGAGCTCTTCAGCACTGACTTCAGCCAGCACCGCGCTTGATAGCGCTTCGCGCCAAAGGTTGGCGGAGCGGTAGCATGGCCATGCGGACGAATAGTCACCTAGGTATTCATATGCTATTGCAGCTTCCTTGTTCTTGTTGTTCGCACTCAAGAAGTCTGCATACATGCGCATGGTCTCTCGGAGACGGGCGTTGTCGTATTGGTACATACTCAATGCTTGCGAGTAAAGATCATGCTTTTGCACGTATTCTCGCACCTCTCCGAACTCTTGGAGATCATTAAGATGTTTGAGTGCCTTTATTCGGCGTCCGAGTTGATCATCGATTCTGAACTTTCTGCGTATCTCGGGCAGGTCTTGCAGGGATTGCAGATGTGGAAGATATTCTCGAGGATCCTGCCATAGTTAGAATTATGCCAAAACAGGAGAAGGTAATTCTGGTTACCTTTTGTGACTGCTGAGCGATGAGCAATGCAAGCTCGAGGTTGTACAAGCCTAATGATGTATCATAGAGCTGATTGACATCGGCAAGGAAACAGATATGCTCAGCGGCTTTGTCTGTTAAAGGATCATTCGATTCTGAACTGCGTTAGTCATCGTCAGAAAAGTAATTCAAATCAAGTACCTTGAAGACGTCCTATCATCCGGAGTCCTGTCTCGAGTGCTGGAGGCGTCTTGGAAACATGGGCTGTGATGATATTTTGCAGATGAGCATCTTTGTATTGGGGCTGTTCCAATACTGCAAGGAACGCATCACAAATTCGGTTGACCTTTTTCTCCACTTGCTCCTGCGAAAGCCTCGATTTCGCTGCCAGATCCTTTGTTTTAAGAGTTTCCTTGTACATGGTTTCGGAGACATCCTCATTCCTAATAGTATTAATCATCAGGGCCTTGCAAGATTATAGCTCTACATACCGAAGCTGAGCTAAGAGCAGGTCAATGTGCTCGACCTTTTTAATCTGCGTAATGATCTTCTCAAGACTTGCAAGAAAGCGCTCAGGGTCATGGTCGTGGAGGATGTTCAAGTCCACGCGCTGGCTGCGGCATGCGAAGAATGCTTCGTCGTAACGCTCTGCTTCGATGTTCCGCCGTATCGCAGCAAGGACAAGCGCTCGGGGGTATATTGTCTCTAGGTTTCCCCTAGGCATCTGGAGTATGACTGAGTAGGTTGTGGGGATGACGGTAATGATCTTCGCGCCTCTCTCGATGCTTCTGCATCTCTCGTCCTTTTGCGGCTCATCTGCAGGCACCTCAAGATCTGAAGAAGTCAATATAGAATCAAGGTTCGTATGCATATCAAATATTACCATCTACATTGGCGAGGTGAACGAATTTCAGGAGGTGTTGAGTCGTTGTGAAAATAAGATGTGCAGGCGTGACCACGAAAGATGTGCAATTGCGGGCCAATATTCGCTCGTTGGCAAATAGGGCTCCGCTCTTGGTCAACCCAAAAGTCAATGTCTGCAGAATTTAGTCATTGATTTCACTGAATTGTGGGTAATTTGCGCACCTGTCTTTCAAAATTGACTACCTGAACTTCAGGTGCAAATGCAGGAAACTTGTTTACAAGTGATGTCTGAGGAGGCAAATCTGCCGCCATTTCATCTGCATTGATCTCATGTAATGCACCATTCTGAAGCAAGGTGTAGAGTGCGTCATGGTCTATGCTGGATAGCAAAGCAGAAGCGCCATCAGCTTCCATGATAGGCCCCTGAGGTAATAGTGTCTCCCCTTCAGATCGCCAAAGGGAACTTTCGTCTTCTTCCCAGCTGTCTGTTAGCACAAATATTTGATCGTTACCAACAAATGAAATGTGGCGTGGACAGCGGCCGGAGACCGCGTCGCTTTTCCAGAGGAAGACAGGCTTCGGTACTGGTCGCTTGTTGAGGTCAAGCGCATATACTGATAGATCATGCTGCGAAAGTACAGCCAAACGAGTGCCTGATTTTGACAACGCAACATCGACGGTTTTGGACTCGAGTGACAAACTGTAAAATGCCATTGGAGGAGGAACATTTGCAATACGCAGTGGGGTGAGCTTCAGGACCACTGATCGATGTCAATCACAAAGCTGTAGATATATGTGAGTTGGATTACTTACATCCATCTATCGATGCAACCATGCCGAAATCATTTGGCGGTACAACTGAGCCAGTCGAGGTCGTGGATGCATACTCGAGCACCTCAAGAGCACCTATTATTATATCAACTACTATACAACAATTGGCTATGAACGATCACTTACCAGGAGTTGAGAGGGCTACTGCCAAAGGACGTTCTGCATGCCAGTTACACATGACCGTTTTCGTAGCAGCTTCTGGGAATGGTAACTCCTGTTTGAGATAGTAGTGGTAATTGCTCATTGTCCATAGCTGAACTTTGTCCGTGTATGAAACGGCTAGAACGTTAGAATCACTATTCCATGCAAGTGTTACAGGTTTTTCGATTGTTGCAAGCTCTTCGGGAGTAAATCGAAGATCGAACTGGCCATGGCGAAGTCCGTTGCGCTCGAAAAAAACCACTTCGACTTTGTCGCTGGTACGTCGGGTACTGGCAATCAGATTCCCAGATGGTCTCCAACTGAGAGCTCCTTCCAAGCCGTCAACAGGCTCGCTCACACTATCCAGCGTTCCCTCTCGGGAATACACTCGAATCATGCGACGTCTCTCCTCTTCAACTTTACTGACAGCGAACCAAGCACCATCTCCTCTCCAGCTGATAGTGACAGATCGATCGTCAAGCGGACTCAGTACGCCTTCATCGACGGTCTCTGGTACTGTTGGATCCTGCAGTGCTCTAGCTCGTTTGCCTTTGAACTGTGTCTCTTTCTTTCCCCATCCTACTGAGACATGACTGGATACGTTGACGTCTTCGGGGGTCAAGTTGACGCTGGCTATGTTTTCGATATCACGACTCATCAGCAGTAGCGTATCCGCCTGAGTGGTAATAGCGAGGAGTTCCTCATCTGGCGACCAAGCAGCAGCAGAGATGCCTGCGTCCACCGAACCCACAATCTCAACTAGCTCTTCATTCGACGATGGGTTTTCTCTAACCAGTACAATATCCCCGCCGGCTAAGATTAGACATGATGTCGAAGTGTCGGAAAAATGGTGTAGACTCAAGATTGCGTCATGAGTAAGCGAGGGCAATGGACAGGGCGCATCCCACGATGCAATATTCTCAAGTTTTTCCTGACCACTGGCGCGTGTGTGGTGTAGTCTTTTGAGTTCGATAGTCGCACGTGATTCCGAGGGGCCAAAAACGCATATCAGTGCATTGGATGCAGCGTCCCAGGCAGTGGCCGTGAGCGGAAGTGGCTCCTCTCCAGCAAATCGCAGGAGTGATCTCCCCACAATCTTGAGATTGCGCATCGCTGGAGGATCATATGTTTGGTGAGTGTTGGTAGTTTGTGTTCTTTGACGGCTACAATATTCGAGCGCTATGAGTGGTCGCGAATTTTTGGTGATGCTAGCGCCGAGCTTCTACCGAATGATAATGCGTCACATCATTACAGTCGACCCCGGCGGTGTTGCCAGTGCAAGGGCCATTGAGCCGAATATTGTACATTTTTTGGTACTGTTTCGGCCTTTTCAATATATACTTCAACCAGCCTCTGAAGAGTATTGCACATTACAATGCGTCGCGCCCCTCGATCAGCCCGCCATTATCCGACGAGTTAGCACCACAAGTCTTCAGTTTATGTTACAAGCAATTGAGAGACAGACAATGAAATTGATACTGTTATGTCTATACGGTCGCCAGAAGGGCCGCCCAATATTCTACAGGTATTGTGTCCCTGGCGTGCCCGAGCCCCATGTCCACACTGTGAGAGATGGCGTCTATTTGTTCTTCTTGGTTTGCCAGACTGTGAGAGAATTGCAGTTAGTTTTGATTCAATTGCTTGTAGAGCAGTATAAGAGGGCTCACCAGCGAGGAGGAAGGGAAGGGAGAATCCAGTGGCTATGTCTCTGTTAGCATACGTTATGCAATGGGAGTCCTCTCAATCGCACCCATGAATCCCCAGTACTTGAAGGCGAAGCCCTTCTTGAGGGGGTCAAATGGCAAGTTGCTGCGCGGGCCCTCGGGGTAGTGGTACGGGCTGGAGAACTGGGCGCGAGTGGACTGGAAGCCGCGGCGGGCGACGAGGGTTGGGGCCGATGCGGCGCGGAAAGTAGCACGGGCGAGCATCTTGGGGGGTTAGTGAAGGTAGCAATTGGCGCAGAGCTGGAGCATACTTTGGCTGTGTTGTGGAGGGGAGATGTTGCGGAGCTGTCGTCGCGGTGGTTCGATGAGAGCAGCTTCCCTACCCACACGCACATGTCTTGGCAGAGAAGGTCTGTGCGTCCTACTTTTTTGATCGCGCCCATAGCCATTCCTCGTCATTTTGTCGCATGAAAGCTACACCACCACATATCACCCCCCTCACCTAGAGCGCGCACACACACCCTCTCACCATGGATGACGACATGTTTGAAGTTTTCGAGGGCGGCCCCTCAAAGGACGCTGCACCGCGCAAGACCAAGAAGCGCCAGGCCAACGGCGATGTCAAGTCGCCAGTGCCTGTCGAAGATGCTACCATGTCGGATGCGCCCGCAGAAGCACAAGGTGGCACAAACGAAAATAGTGCAGCCGAGACACTGAAAAAACGGCAGAAGCGTGATGCCGAGCCCGAGCCCATCGTTACCGACGACTTCGAGACGGAGCAATCGCGCGAGGTCGCTGCTGCTGCTGGACTGCAGGCACAGACCCAAGACGGAGAGGCTGTAGTACTTTCACATCAGGTCCGACACCAGGTCGCCTTACCGCCGGACTACGACTATGTACCCATTTCTGAGCACAAACCTCCGACGGAGCCGGCGCGCACATGGCCCTTTGCACTGGATCCCTTCCAACAGGTCTCTATTGCCTCGATTCAACGCAACGAGAGTGTCCTCGTATCAGCGCATACTTCGGCCGGAAAGACGGTTGTGGCAGAGTACGCCATTGCACAATGTCTTAAGAACAATCAGCGAGTCATCTACACCAGTCCCATCAAGGCACTCAGCAACCAGAAATACCGAGAGTTCATGGCAGAGTTCGGCGACGTCGGTCTCATGACAGGTGATGTCACCATCAACCCGACCGCCACATGTTTAGTCATGACAACGGAGGTGTGTATCGCGCAAAAAGCTTAGAACTGGTAGATACTAACATTTGTAGATTCTGCGATCTATGTTATACAGAGGTTCCGAAATCATGCGTGAAGTAGCTTGGGTTGTGTTTGACGAGGTGCACTACCTTCGCGACAAGTCAAGAGGTGTCGTATGGGAGGAGACTATCATTCTGCTTCCCGACAAGGTCCGCTACGTCTTTCTGTCCGCCACCATTCCCAACTCGATGCAGTTTGCCGAATGGATCACCAAAACCCATAGCCAGCCATGCCACGTCGTCTACACCGATTTCCGTCCAACCCCGCTACAACACTATTTCTTCCCTGCTGGCGCCGATGGTATACATTTGGTGGTTGACGAGAAGGGCGTGTTCCGCGAAGAGAACTTCCAAAAGGCGATGTCATCCATCGCCGACAAGGCTGGAACTGACGCGAAGGACTTCATGGCCAAGCGCAAGGGCAAAGGCAAGGACAAAAAGACCAATACAGGCGGCAACAGAGAGCAGACGGACATTTACAAGATCGTCAAGATGATCATGGTTAAGAGCTACAATCCCGTCATTGTGTTCAGCTTCAGTAAGCGCGAGTGTGAAAACTACGCGCTAGCCATGAGCTCCCTTGCGTTCAATGACGAATCCGAGAAGGCCATGGTCACGAAGGTATTCAACAGCGCCATTGAGATGCTTTCGGAGGAGGACCGGCAATTACCTCAGATCCAGAACATTCTTCCTCTTCTTCGGAGAGGCGTTGGCGTTCATCATTCTGGATTACTTCCCATTCTTAAGGAAACCATCGAAATCCTGTTCCAGGAGGGCTTGATCAAAGTACTCTTCGCGACAGAGACGTTCTCCATCGGACTCAACATGCCAGCTAAGACTGTTGTATTCACAAGTGTACGAAAGTTTGACGGAGTATCCCAAAGATGGGTTACACCTTCGGAATTCATTCAAATGTCTGGTCGAGCCGGTCGTCGTGGTCTTGACGATCGTGGTATTGTCATCATGATGATCGACGAGCAGATGGAGCCCGCTGTAGCCAAGGAAATTGTGCGCGGTCAGCAGGACAATTTGAATTCGGCTTTCCATCTTGGCTACAATATGATTCTGAACTTAATGCGAGTGGAAGGCATCTCTCCCGAGTTCATGCTGGAAAGGTGCTTCTATCAATTCCAGAGCACAGCTGGTGTCTCCAATTTGGAAAAACGTAAGTCTTACTCTCCATTAGTCCTGGTCATACATTGACAGTTATAGAACTTGAGGAACTCGAACAAGAAAAGCTCAACGCCAACATCATTGACGAAGCCGCCGTCAAGGACTATTACAACCTGCGACAGCAATTGGACACTCACACCAAGGATATGCGCGACGTAATTATGCACCCCAACTACTGTCTACCATTCCTGCAGGGTGGCCGGCTCGTCAAAGTTAGCTACAAAGACCACGATTTTGGCTGGGGTGCAGTTGTAGCATTTGCCCCTCGCAAAGCAAACAAGGGCGAAGTCCTACCACCTCAAGAGTCATATATCGTCGACGTTCTGCTCATCGTCGGCAGTGACAACAAGTTTGCTCCTGTAGTGAACGATGGCTTACCCCCTGGTGTCCGGCCACCTGCGCCTGGTGACAAGGGCAAGATGGAAGTGGTACCCGTAGTCCTCAACTGCATTGAGTCAATTGGTCACCTCCGCGTGTTCCTGCCAAATGATCTTAAGTCAACGGAACAGAGAAATAATGTTCGCAAGGCACTCAACGAAGTCAAGAAGCGTTTCCCAGACGGTATTGCCATTTTGGATCCTATTGAGAACATGAATATCAAGGATGAAAGCTTCAAGAGACTTCTAAGGGTAGGTGCCTACGGGCCACTGCTATAGTACATGACTAACTTGACATAGAAAATCGAAGTACTGGAGTCTCGTCTCCTGTCTAATCCCCTTCACAACTCGCCCAGGTTGCCTGAGCTTTATAGCCAGTACGCAAAGAAAATTGCAATTGGTGAAAAGATCAAGAACACCAAAAAGGAGATCGCCAACGCATTGTCCGTTATTCAGCTTGATGAACTGAAGAGCAGGAAGCGTGTGCTGCGTCGACTAGGCTTCATCGACGACGCCGATGTCGTCCAGCTGAAAGCCCGCGTTGCCTGCGAAATCAGCACGGGCGACGAGCTAGTTCTCAGTGAACTGCTCTTCAACCGTTTCTTCAATGAGCTGACACCCGAGCAATGCGCCGCCTGTCTGAGTTGTTTCATCTTTGAGGAGAAGACACAGGAAGTGCCAGCGCTAAAAGAAGAACTCGCCAAGCCTTACCGCGAGATCCAGCAGCAAGCCAGAGTCATCGCAAAGATGTCCCAAGAGAGCAAGCTGACGCTCAACGAGGAGGAATACCTTAAATCTTTCAAATACGAGCTCATGGAGGTCGTGTTTGCCTGGTCAAAGGGTGCTACTTTCTCGGAGATTTGGTATGTTCGCCCAGCCGCCTGTACTTGATCCATAGCTAATGTGTTTCAGCAAAATGACCGATGTCTACGAAGGTAGTCTGATTCGCCTTTTCAGGCGACTGGAGGAGTTGCTCCGGCAGATAGCCCAAGCCGCCAAAGTTATGGGCAGTGAAGAGCTTGAGCAAAAGTTTACTGCAGCACTGGAGCTCGTCCGTCGGGATCTTGTCGCGGCCCAATCTCTTTACCTCTAACCTGATTTCTTGCGTCTGCGTCTTGTATAACATAGTATTGCTGAGTCTCTGTAAACATTTTCGTTATTTCGCAGGTAAGTGCGGTATGTAGATGATGGCGTTCCCTTGTATGACGTCTAAACGAAAGCGCCACAAAACGAACAAGCAAGTTTTTTCAGGTGCACAAAAGGGGCATTCACCGCTTGGTCCTTCAAAAGGAGAGACTCCACAAGGTGTGTCCTGGGTAGAAATTGACTAGATCAGATGCCGCGGACCTAGTGCCGTGGCAGATGATCCCCCACGGATACATGATTCCCAGCATACTATCCAACTCAAGACGTGATATCGTGTGACATTGTTGTGATGATGAGGGCGTTTGAATTGAATTAATCCGGGAATAAAGACCGTGCAACGCGAGGGGTTCCAAGGATGCACATAGCAGAGGCTTTTACACCGGACAGCACGTGACGTGGTGCACGGTCGGTCTCCCAGCACGTACCATCTTGGGTTCTGCTGGGCATGGCTCTGCTTGTCTCCACCACCAACAACAACGCACCCGACACCGCCCAAATCGCCCACGCAGCCAGAACATCACCTCCCGCGCCACCTTCTACGCATCACCACCCGCCGCCCGGTGTCCCGCAAAGCAGATCTGCAACTTTCATAGCGTTTGCGGGCCGTTCGTTGTCGCCATGAACGTACAATATCAGGCTTTCACGCCCCCTCACCTCTTGAACAACAACAACCGTCGCTCGCCCACTCGCAACAGTATGTCCACTCACTGCTACCAAAACATCAACCACGGACCAGCAACTAATCTCAGACACTGCTCTTCAGTCATGCCATCCTCCACTGCCGTGACGGGCCGCAAGCGGAAAGCCGACGATGAGGGAAGTGCCGGCGACGACGACCGCATGAGTGCATCCCCATCTACTTCTCCTGCCATCCTCCCCCGACCTGCGCCACGAGGCATGAAACGTATGCGAACCAATGTTTCCGGTCGACCACTTCCTCTGCCACGCCTCCTCGAGACACTAAGCGCCGACGAGATGCGGAACCTACTCCAGTCCATTTGCCAGCGCCACCCAGATATTGGCAACGAAGTCGTCACCACAGCGCCTCGCCCCAGTATCCAATCAGCCATGGAAGTTTTGTCTAAATATGAGGCGGCGTTCCAGGGGGCATTTCCGTTTGGCAACCGTGCTTCATCAGATTACGCATACAACAGGGTCCGCCAACAGCTTGACGATCTGCTGGACTCTCTCAAGGATTTCACGCCTCACTTTCTCCCACCAAACGAACAACAACCTGCCACCTCACTCGCCTTCCTGGATGGAGCCACCGAAATTCTCCACCGTCTTCCCAACTGGGATACCTACCAGCACAACCGACACAAACAGGAGGCATATGAAGAGATGGCTAAGGCATGGGCGATCGTCATTCGGGAGGCGGCAAAGAGAGCAGGTGGAATACAACTCCAGTATGGCGGATGGGATCAGAAGATTGCCAAGCACAATGAGGTCTCAGGTGGAAAGATGCAAGAGGCTGTCAATGAGCTGCGCGGGGGTCTTGGCTGGATGGGTGCCGAGACTGGCAACTCAACCACAGCTGGGCCTACTGATGCCATGTCGATTCGCCAGCAACTATTGAGCGGGAACTACGGAAGTGGCTCTTCCGCCAGCATAGGTGCATGGTAGATGGTCAGTCCAGCTGATGCTAGCTCAAATGACAGCATCTACTGGTACTGCCCATCTCCATTTCCATCGGTGGCCCCTCACCACCGAGTCACTTTCTACCATCCATCTCGGCATTATTACCATTGCGATCTTCCAAAACTCACGGCCTGATCCACACCAGCAAATGATACCATTGTATGGAGGTATATTTCCATGATAACGACTGCATAGCGTTTCCTTCAATCTCTGTTTACGTACAATAGGCATCTGGCACATGGGCTTTTGATGCATAAGGCGTACTGGATGTGATCTCTTTGCGAGGGCTCGACATTTCATTTCTTAGGCTTGTGTTTCTCGCCTCTTCGGCGCAATGTTTTGTTAGTATCACCTGTCATGGATCCCTCGACATTTGAGCTCCTTTGTGACGGGCTGCGTTCTCTCCTTTGTTTGGTTTTTCTTGCTTCTGGGCATCAAGGCTTTCGATTGGAATAGGACCATGGTTAGGGAGGTGTTTTTGCGCAGGTGGTTCCTACCTGTAGTATTGATGAGTGAATAGAATATTCGTACATATGAAATCGCTGTCTCCTTGCTGTGAAAGCGTTAGTTTTGTGTGTTACCTGGTCATGAGGTACGGGGCATAGTTCTTAGCGCATGTTTGCTAATGGACACCTCTGCTTGCTTCTGCGGTGGTGTCGGTCACTTGTATTGGTAACTGGACTCTGTCTCCAATATAAGCAAGCGCGGCGGTGGTGCATTGTCGTGCAGCCCAAGAATAGCAGTCACGACTAGCAACTACACGTCCTCACCTTCACTTCACACTGCTCACTCTCGACACTGCTGTAACACATACACACACAATCTCGCCACGTCCACTATACTTCGCTTTATATCTCACTGTCTTTCTCCATCTAACTCTGACGTATAAGTACGTCGTTTCCTCATAAAACCATGGCCATTACACGAGAAAACCCCCGAATCGAAGTTCACGTCGAATGCAACGGGGCACGACTACAAGAGTTTGACGATGACGATGGCAATACAACCACCACTACTGTCACCAAATACGTCGAAGCAAAATCTGGCGCAGAATTTGCAGTCCAAGTTGAAGTCCATCAACCATTCCCTCGCTACGCTATGATTGTCAAGCTCTACATAGACGGCAACTCCGTTCGTTCGCGCATCATCGGCGATCACCAATATCAGAGTGCAAAAGGGAGCGTGAAGCGGGTGTTCAACACTACTGTTACAAAGATTGCGGACGGACAACGCACATTGCAAAAGTTTTGCTTCTCCGAGCTTCAGATTCGTGAGATACCTGCCGCCGGTTGAGCTGTGTCTGCTAACAAATGTAATTTAGAAGAATCATATGATTATAATCTAGGAGACGGTCTCATCAAGGACCTGGAATCGATTGGTGTCATCACCCTCAAAGCTTATTACATTGAAAATCTCCGAGAAGTGCGCTCCAACAGGAAATATATCGAAAAGAAGCAAACTGGTGTCGGTCCAATCCCAGAAAAGGCATTGAAAGGGCAGGCTTTAACACACTGGGCAGGGTATGTCCCTTTGGTCTTTATAAAACCTATATTGATTCTTGATACAGGCTAGGCACGGAAGTCAAAGAGCCCTATATAAGCTCGAGCCACACAGACTTCGATTATGTCAATCTACAGCGACTACCATTTGCCATCTTCAACTTTAAGTACCGCTCGAGAGGTATATATCGCTTTCATCTAGACTTTCTTCTTGGCGTACACTTTGGCCAACAGGTTATAGCTGCCCTTCAGTCGCTACTCGTCATCCGGCGGAGCCCGTCTCCTCAACTCACTCAAGCCAAAGACAACGAGACGCATCCGGTCAACTCACCAGGGTCGAAACAGAACAGTCTCCTGACAAAAGTAAAGAAAGAACCAGGTCTCAAACGCGAGTACCCGGTTATCCTTGGAGGTAGCGAGGACGACGGTGATGTATCATTTGTATCTGCAGCAAAGCGCCCACGGCCCAACATCACCATCAACGAGAATGGATGCGAGATTATCGATCTTACGTAGAGCATAATTAGGTACCATGGCGCGATGATGGCGGTCGCAGAGCACTGCTTTCATACATCCCGTCCTCGCCATGTGGCTTATCAATGGCCTCTTTACGAGCTTAAAAGTTGCGCTCATCACCTGCCAGGGAACCAAGTGGCACGTTTGTAATCGTTATGCTCTATTGTAGTTTCTTTTAAATACAGTCTATATAATTACCTGCAGAAACCAATTGACACTCCCCATTAGCAACTCCAGCCCTGAAGTTAGTGGCAAGTCCACGAACATTGTTGTTCGACAACCAAATTATAAACAGCTACTCACTCCCTCAACCAAGAATCCAGGCGGTTGACTCATCATCACTAAACCAAATTATCCAGCTCTCAAAGCGAGTATAAAACCAGCTATCCCTCCTGCCTATGCATTTCATTCCTCAAGGCGCCTTAACTCGTAACAAGATGCCCGACCGATGATGAGAGTTTGTCGCTGATAAGTATCAAGCCGACAAGTCAAGCTGAGGTCTGCGACGAAGAGAGATAGCCTGTAGATTGCCAAACTTATAGCTGCGAGCAGTGAGAAAGCAACTGGTTATGGTATTTATCTTTTCTTTCATGCAATGGTATCCAGGCAGGCCAAAGTAGTGTCTCCTTTAATCTAACAGAATGAAATCAAAACCAGAACAATGTGAGCTTGTTTAAGATGATCTTGTAGCGGATAGGTGGGGTAGAGAGTTTGCTATTTTTGAAAAAAAATAAAATTTATCCATCTCTATTCCTTTGCAAAAGTCTCGTTTGCGGTTGGCTAAAATTGTTTTGGCGATCATCTCATCGAATTCGAGGGACGATGCGAATTCGGTCAGCTGCAATGTGTTCCTTACACTTCCAACGACCGCAGTCACTTGTAGAGATTTATGTGAGTTGTTTACATTTGGAATTTTCTATTTTGGGTGTAAATACTTGAGGGAACATATCACTTAAAGTATGCCTAGCATAAAAGACATGTCCTCCCAGTCATCGACATAGCGTGTTCGTACCAGCAGAACACAGTGCGAGCCTCCTTCTTCACTCCACATATGACCACCTTTTTTTCGCATATACAGCGCTCTCACTCCAGTACAATGATCTCATCCTTATCGGTGGGTAAGCATCGACGCTTTGCACTCCTTTCCTCCACTAGTTTGACCTCGGAGTCCTCGACATTCTCGGTACGGTGTCGTTTCATTACCGGCTTTTCTTCTTTCCCTGGCTGCATACAATTTGTTAGTCATGATTTTGCAAGTTCTGCTGACACAGGAAATTCGTTACGTGATAATCATCCAGCGGCTGAGCCTTGTTCACCATTGAAAGTGGGCTGGCGGAGCCCTTCTCTAAGGTCGCAGAATTTTGAAGCGGAGGGAGTATATGGAGCGACCGGAGAGCAGCTATGATGTGATTTTGTTAGGCTTTGTCTTTTCTGGACCAGTGTCGCATACCTTCAGAGCGATATTTGAATCGAATAACAGCAAATGGGCGGTCTCCATCGACATGATCGGCTTCCACCCACGTAACTGGTGCAATGCGTTCGAATGGGTCGAGTCTATTCGGCCAGTTAGCAGAATCGAGAAAGAGAGAAGTTACTTGGAGTTGTACTGTGTTTTGAGCGACACTGCCGAGCCTTTCAGTGCCTTTTCTGGAACCTTATCATACTCGTGTATAGTTGGAGCCTTCTTGCCTGCACTTGAGACACGGATGTTGGTGATACGATAGAAGGACACCGATATGTCGCCTGTGCCTGCTAGCTGGTTCTGTACCGCTGTGTTTACTGTCTCCGTCTCTTCGTCTGTGAGGAACTTTATTGGGCCAGTCTGAAGAGATGGAGGGATCAAGCTTACGTGTGTCCAGAGTGGCAAACCGAAATCGCTGCCCGATGAAGAGATTTCCAATATGGGCACTGCTGGCACATGCATACCTTGATACCCCATGAAGACGGCCGACATAGTTATCATGGATGTACTTGCGCATGCTGACCCCGTCAATGCTGACCTCTGCTTTGATGCCGTACTCCATGAATAAGCTCGGAGGGATGAAGTACTGGACGCCAAACTGCTCGCCTGCTTCTGACTGGATGTAGACTGTTCTGGTTTTAGAGCGTGCATCTTCGCCGTCGTCGTACTCTGTCAGCCGGCACCCGTCAACAGTGACTTCAGCATATAAGCCGGGATAGGCAATGCTGGGCGCCATTTCGCAGTGTTGAATGGAAATGGGAGCTTCTGAGAGGTCGAGAATTGGAATGTGGAGGCATGTAGTGCGCAAGGTGTTTTCCTTGTGATGGGCAGGAGCGGCCTCAGTGTGTAAACAAACAGCTGTGTGGTCCATGTGTTGAAGGCAGTCACTATACAACTAACATCACTGAGCTCCTTCATCCTCATCATTCATGCCTAGATGCTATTGACCCATCACGATTCACTCATCACTGATGATAGTTATATCCGCATGAGTTTTGGATGTTAGGTAAATACTCCACATCGCTTGTCATACAAAGCCGTCTTGTCTTCTAAAAGGTTTATGGCGATATCACGACAAACGACGATAATCGAGGCTGATGTAAAAAGAGCACATACATCCGCAACTATCATGCAGACATGGAAAACCCTCCTTCATTCCTAATAACAAGCATACAAAATATCAAAGACTACAGGCCGCTACTCCCACTATTAGTCTCTCTATGGCAAGCCTTACAAAGCCACTCGAAGAAATTTCCACATACGGACTGAAATTCCTAGAACCATTTATCCGCTCCCATACACCACCATAACCATTCAACCTCTCTCCTCCGACTACAAAAATTCCCCAATCTCACATAATCCCGACAATATCACCTCAGCACCCTAAAGCGACTACCCAACTTCCCCCAAACCCATCCATCCCTAAACCCAACTACTCTCCGTCTTACCCGCCTACCATCTCAACATCTCCCCTCTAACTCACACCTCCTACCCTTCCCACTCTCACTCCCATTCCAACCTCCTCACACCTCAAGCCAATGACGTCCCTCCTATGACGTCTGCCAAGCCGCCCTCTCCAATCCCCCCCCCTTTTTTAGGAGGTTTTGGTGCGTGGACAAGTGTGAGTGGGAAGCTACTAAACTACGCCCAAGCGCGCATTTTTTAACTTCCTCGTATTCGCCGCGGAAACCAAGAAAAGAGATGCGTTAAACTGGGTTAGCGTTGGTGAGTGCGGCAAGGAAGTGGGATGGGGAATTTTTTTTCCAAGGCAGAAACAAGTAGATGCAGAGATGGGGATGGGTGGTCATGGGAATTGTGGATTTCAGCCATGTACGTGTGTGTGTGGACGCCACGATGGGAGATTGACGTCGGGGATGGACAGGCGGGATGGGATCTACATTGCGGGTGTGGGGAAAGGTAGGTATGCGATGTGAAGGTGTCATGGTATTGTCGGGATTTCCAGCATGATTCTGACATGGAACTACACTTTTGCAGGGGAGGGGGGAGGAGCTAAACGTCTAGTTTATTCAATTAAAGTTTGTTTAGAACCAGAAAGAAAGATTGACAGGCATGTATCTTCTGCCAACTTCCATCGTAGCACACGCTTTCATCATGCCATTATCATGCGCTTTAAAATTTTCGTTACGCCGTACGTGTGCGTGTATCGCAAGTGGCCCACTTGTGAGGGAAGGAGGGGATGCTAACGCCCAAAGTTGATGCAGTGTCGTGCAATGCATATGCATGCTAAGAACAAAAACAAACGCCAAGAATGATGTGGTGCAAGGAAATTCGTTGACTGCGTGGGAAATCATGTGTCGTCTATAGTCCGGGAAATCTGCTCGCTTCAAATCTTCTCCGTCTGGGCTCCTTGTCCCATTAGTCTAGTCTCTCTGCTGGTTCGACGCAGGTAAGCCTGGAGAGAGAACATGGATAGCACAGTAAGCCCTAGAAGTACCAAGATGATTTGCATCCACTTGACTACAGTCTACTCTGATGTTAGCAAAAAAGCATTTCACAACATGTGATGATAAGGAACTTACAGCTTCGTTGCAAGCAACGCTAGCATTCTGCTTATCCTGACCAGTGACAAATCCGGGTTGAAATCGGCATGCAGCCATTTCTCGGGTGCAGTAGACGTTGGTATTCATTTTTCCACCCATCATCAGTCGCTCCTGAGTGCATCCCCATTGGTCGTTGCCCAGTTTCGTGTAGTGCAGTGCAAGCGAGACGATGGCCATGACCGCTCCAGCAAGGGACATGAAGACAAGACTGAGTATCCAGAACCGGCGTACAGTCTAGGTGTGAAAGTTAGATTTCTGATGTTTCCGTGTAAGAACTGAGACACCAACCGAGTTAATCAAGGCGTCCATTCCTGGTTTTCGCAGAGTGCTCCATGCGATAATGGCGATAACGGCCGCGGCCAAGTTCAGGCATCCCGATACAATTGTCGCATCAGTATCCGCGTCGGTAAAATACACAATTGTCGCATCCGTCACAAACTGCCTCGCTCGCTCATCGAAGTCAGAGGTGGTAACGAGAACGCCTCGCGGTACAACCCAGTCGGTTAGGATCCAGTAGTGCGTTGTCAAAGCCACCGAAACCACAGATGTGAGTAGGTAGAGTATCGACGGTACCAAAGCCAACTTGAGAATAACGTCGAATCGCAACATGTTGGCGTATGTGCGCAAGAATCGGACCTGGCACAGGACGTGCAGGCAACGATAGCAATGCAGAAGAGTAATCCAGGCTCCAGGGTGTCAAAAAAGAAGGCAGGTATGTACTGGAGGCACGGGTACCACGTCGCTAAAATAAGAGCGACAGGCTCGACTCGGGTTTCCTGCTCGCAGCCATATCGACGCCCAAAAACGGAGAACAGAAAAGCTTGTCTAGGGCTCGGCACACCGCCACGATCCGCTCATTGAGGTACTTGGCCGTGTCAGCACAGTGTAGCGCTACACTGGAACCATGAGTATTCCGGACGGGCGCGAGCCATTGGACATGGCCAAGAAGGGATGAGGCGTACGCTTGGCGAGACGTGTTTCGCGCCTATCTTGCGGGTGGAGTCTGGCGTTAAACAGAGCGCCCCAGCCACTCCGACGTGGCCCTTCACCGCACACCCGGCAAATTCAACCCCGGCCCCTCGATGCTTCAGCGTGGAGTCATAAAATGGGGATGTCGAAAAGGTCTTATCAGGGGTCTCTGTTGGCAGCGTGTGAGTGGTAAGGTCGTGGAGTTGGTGGCTAAGTTTGGTTGGCAACAGAACGTCACGATACCCCGCGAAGGAAGGAGCCGGAACCACCGTGCAAATATTGCCAAGTCCTACGGACCGCTCAGGTTCTGCCGTTTATCCCGGCACGATTCGCCTTTTGGCATACACATACGTCTAGATCACGATGCTGGGTGGGCAAGCGACGCAGGTACAATGGCTGTGTGGGGGACTTGGACATGACTAGATCGCCTTGGGTGCGCCATGTGCCTTGATTTCTCTCCCAGCTATTCACCATTTTTTCATGACGATATCCCCGCATACCCTCATCCCTTGCGGGACACTGGCTTCCATGAGATCATGTTCAACACGACCTGCACCCGTTCGTGCCGTGGGTGCGCTTGGCTTGATACAGCCATCCGCCCCGGCCATCGCGGTATGTATAATACGAGCAGATAAACACTTATGCAGGTAGTGAGTACATTTTCTAGCCTAGTTAAAAGCCTCATGCACGTCTTAGTCAGTATTGGTGATTGCTCTTATTAGAAAGCAGCCCAGCCACCATAATTTCTGGAATATGTATTTCCCGTCGGACGAATCTTCAAGTCCGTCATATTGCCTTGTCGCATCAGAAGCCAAAGTTCATGACATCTTCCTCGGACTTCGTTGCCCAAGTCCCACCATGGAAGATATGCTCCCGCACCACGTGCTTCCCATCGGCACTCTTTTTTACAATATGCGATGAGTTCGTACCATCAGACTCTCCGATTCTCTCAAGGCTGCCATCGAGTTCTGCTAGTTCACGAGGTACTACCTCCGCAGCTGAACCAGGGCCAGCTGGCGTGGGATCGACATAGAGGACGAGATATGGAAGAGAAGCGGTACTGTGCCGAAAGACTCTGATCTTTGAAATGAATCGATTGCCACCGAGTTGTTTCTTGTGCTGTAAGAGGAAGTATCCGGCCCATCGTCCAATCGGTGACCCTAGTCCATCAGTCAGCATTAAAACCCAACTGTCAATCACTTTAGTACTACATGAACTACTAACCCAAGATTGCTCTGCCCCCAACCGTATCCATGGTAAAGTCACTGCCTGGCCAGACTTTGGTCTCACTCTGAGGAGGCTGCAGTGTTCCAAGCGCTGTTCTGATCATATCTCGAGAAGTTGGGTTCATAATCTGTGTCACAAGGAGGTACTTGACATCAGCAATGTTGGAGGCACCAGCTCGGTTCCAGACAGCCCATGCTATATCCGAGGGTGTACCAATATGAGGTAGCTCTTCGGGGAGTGGTTTTCGGAACCAGGTGAACTTTTCGGCGCAGAAACTCAAGCTCATGATGTTCATGAGGACGACGAGTCCGTTTGGATTAACAGCGAACTCGTATGTAGCACCTGTTGCCTGCATTAAATATCGGTCAGCAATATTCTTGTCGAATAGTGTGACCTGCAAACACTTGCCCTATACTCCTTACCGCACACATAGTAGTACTGGTTTGACTCAAGAGGGAGAGAACCATCCGGGAGCCTTTTGATAGCAGGACCGTCACGATGATTGATCTTGAAACATTTGTTCGGCCCACCGTCTTTCTCTGCCTTGGTGTCCAAGCCTAGCTCATCAAAGGCAGGCTTGATACCATGATACGCGTCAAAGTCACACTCTTTTTCAACCTCTTTCCTCAACTTCTCGCTGTCGTCGAAGCCCCACCTTGCCAGATCCTCCCGCCCATCACCATCAAAGGGACTTTGACATGTCTCTTGAAAGTTGGGAAAGTCCTTGAAGAACCATCGGGCGATGCTGTCTTTGGACTTCATGGCCGCATCGAGCGTACGTCCGATTTCAGCAGACTTTTCGAACTTGGTTGGTTCGGCAAAAGTATGAGCTTTGGAGGAAGAGTCTGAGTTAATAGAGGCAGCATCGGCGAGAGTGAAGTCGACATGGGTGACGTGTTCAGGTGATGGGCGTGGACACACTACCACGCGAGCGCTGGCGAGAGTGGCTACCAATACAGCAAAGACGAATTGGAGCTTCATCTTAAAGTAGAAGGAAGAGAGTAGGCCGATTCTCCTGCTACTTGAAAGTTGACTCGTTTATAGAGTAGTGGTTGGAGGAAAGATGGATCTGCTTAAGTACCTACAGACTTGGCTGGGTGAAAGTGAAGGTAAAGCAGGAGCGAGTGGTCAATGTGGAAATCACGCTTCAGCAGCTGCAAACGGCCAGGTGATTTTGAGATCACGATCAAACGAAGCTTTCATTACGTTTCCACAGACAGGTGTCACGCTCAGGCGAAGCACGCGTCTTGGATTCATTTAGATAGGCAGCATAGACGCAGGAAGCGGTAGTGATTGCGTTGAAGAAATCGTATATTCAGCGTGCATTCACTACATCCAACCAATAAGACTGTTGATGCTAGGTGAGCGAACTCCAAGTGTGCCCCTTCTATTTTAGATCATACATGTTTATACAAAGTCAAATACATCACCCCTGTCTGCAATCATCTTGCCCACTCTCTTTGTGCCAACAATCCTTTCCAACTCCATCTTTTCCCATTTTGAAAAACACACCCTGACACTAACTTCTGCTCTACTAATTTCGGCCCGTTCCAGAGTCTTGCCAATAAAGCCTACCACTTCGTCATAGAATATGGGGTTCTCCGGCACACCATAGAACACAACCCGTTTGACACCCCGAATCTTGTAGCGGTGAAAATGGTGCGCACGACCCGTGTACAGCAACAGTGAGTGCTTTCCGTTCATAAAGTGTGAGCGGGCTTTGCGCACATCGGTCACATCGGTATATTCGCTGATTGAAGCATATGAAAAGTCCGAGTCGACGAGCGAGTTGCGCACGCGGACAAAGTCCAGGTAGGATGGAATGAAGATCAAAACACCCAAACCACCCTCTGGCGGCCTCGGCATGCGGTTGATCGATGGTAGGATGGATGTGTTGAAGTATTTAAAGCGCGCGTCTGGATCGGTAAGATGGGACGGTGAGTCGAAACGCACGAACGTCTGCTTTACGCCGTACGACATTGTTTCTATCAGACCGTCTGTGTTATCGGCAGTGTATTTTAAGCGCCCGGCTACATTGCGCATATGCTTGTTGTACAGAGTGTTGATCTTTGGTGTCAGGAACGCGGAGAGCACAATGGTCTGTCGAATATGTGGTGCGTGTCCGTCTAGATACCACGAACGCACCCGTGAAAAGTCGCAGCCGTGAGAATCCTTTGGCTGGAGATTCAGGTGCTCAAAGACGAACTCTGTGTGGTCCCAGTTTTGCATGAGGGTAGCATCCGCTTGCTCCATAACTACCATCTCGATGGATGATAGGAAGTCGTAGTCCCGCTTCTTGGGGTCACCAGACTCGATTGCTCGACGCAGACCGAGAGTAGAAGCAAAGATGATGTCGGAGTTGTAGAAAGTTGAGAACAACTTCAGTGTCTTACGTGTTAGCTTGACGCCGATGCGGAACTCGTTTTCGTCGTTGCCTTCGAATAGTTGGCGGAAATCTGCGGGCTTGTCGTCCGAAAATTTGTCTTCTGGCAGTGAAAAACTGTCGAGAAATCGCTTCTTGTTTTCTTGCTGTTCAAAGTCGTAGAGTTTGGTGATGGAATCCAAGATGCGTACACAAGCCTGCTTGGTCTCAAGAAGGAACAGTATCTTGGGACGCGTAAAGCCCTGGTCGCGATATTCGGCATCGTCGTCGTCGCCTGCAGCTGCCAACTTTGCGTTGTTCTTAAGCACTCGGTCGCGGGTCATGAGAATATGATTCAGCGCATGCAGACAGGTGATGTCTCGAAGGCGGTTAGCGTTTTGTACCGTTCGCGCGCCGAACAGCAGGTCTTGGTAGCCGAACAGGGACGGTGCAATGGTTTGTTCGACTGGGTCAAAGTCTCCGACTTTCTTTTGCGCATTCTCCACCAGTCGAGCCTTTAATTGTACATCGCGAGTGCTCTTCACTCTCCTTGAGGGTGGCTGGACCTCGTCGCTCGGGACTTGGAGAATGCCAAAACCCTTTGCACTGCCTGATGCCGTGCGCAGTTTATGCGATGACCATTGGTTCGCCGCTATCCGTTTCAGCCGTGCTGCCAGTTCGTTCTCGTCTGGATTTGCAAAGTGTTTCTCGTAGGCCTTCTCCAGCTCTTGTTCTTTGGTATCATCTCCGTCTGCTTGGTCGTCGTCGGAATCGCCTTGCTCTACCTCGTCCTCACGGTCATTCGCATTGGCTTCAGCGTCTTCCAGTTGATCGGTGTCTTTGGCAACGGCCTGTTCTGGCTCGTGATCGTGCTCAAGCTTCCGCCTCTTTTTCCGGGGTTCATCTGAGCCAGTATCGCGGGCGGAGAAAGATTGGAGGAGAGCTGCGTAGGCGTTGGCGGCTGGCTGAGCCTCTTCCTCCTCCTCGCCGTCATCGTCTGCGGAAGCACCACTGTCGGAGCCTTCGGATTCGCTTTGTTCAGAGTCGGATGGTGCACGCATGTTGACATTCCTTCATTTGACGGTTAGCATGTAGACGACCCTCTCTGTAACTAATATCCGTACTCACGAATCTTCGACCTCGTCGGCGGTCCTTGCAGCAGCGAACCCCCCTCTACTACCGCCTCTTCCCCTTCCTCTTGCGCCACCTCTACCTCGTCCTCTGCCCCGGAAACCACCACGGCCTCTGACGGGCGCCATAGTCGCTATGCGCGCGATTGTCGGATGCGCCTGGTTATAAGGATGGAGTCGATGACGCAGAGTTTTTTGAATGGATCCAGGATATACACCTACTTGGTGTCCCCAAAGTACTGCTGGTGTCGCGCAGCAATTAAATTTTCCGAGTCGCTATAGCGCGTCAGTTAGATGCGCCTGTAGTTCAAGGGTCCCACCAGAAAATATATCGACATGGCCCGTGCAAGCGAACTGCCGCACCTGCCCAGATTTCGTGAAGAATATCGACGTGCCCCACCAACCACATTGTCATCTTTGATAGCCGCCAGCGCCTCAACACCACGACTACGTCCACGATCACCGCCGCCCAGACGACAATCGCTACCATGGCCGAGAACGACTCTTTCCTCCATCTCGCGCGTCCCCTCGGCCCTGCGCCTCTGGGTGCCCAGCCATCGACTGCCCCGCTGAACGTCGCCATCCAGCCCCAGGTATGCGACCATTGCAGTGAGAGGCTGCCAGCTTCGCTCTCTGACCCGCTGTGAACAGGCCGTCTTCTCAATCCTCGACCACGCCCTCCGCCGCCCCGCCGACCAGGAACGCGTCATTGGTACCCTTCTCGGCACCCGCAGCGAAGACGGCACTGAGATTGAGATCCGCAACTGCTATGCTGTCCCCCACACCGAGACGGCCGAGCAGGTCGAGGTCGACATGGACTACCAAAAGCAAATGCTTGCTCTTCACCTCCGCGCCAACCCCCGCGAAGTCCTCGTCGGCTGGTACGCAACCAGCAGCGACCTCAACACCTTCTCTGCTCTCATCCAGAACTTCTACAGCCAGCAGGGCGACGGAACATGGCCACACCCCGCTGTCCACCTGACTGTCTCAACTGTTCCCGGCCAGGATATCGAGTCCAAGACATACATCTCGGCACCCATTGGCGTCACTGCCGAGCGCGCAGCCGACTCTTGCCTGTTCATCCCAGTGCCCCACGAGATCAAGTACGGCGAGGCCGAGAGGTCGGGTCTGGAGCTCATCTCATCCGCAAAGGACAGCGAGGACCGGTCACAAGAGGTTATGACCGACCTGGATTCATTGGAGCGCGCCATCCAACATGTTCTTGACATGCTTGAGCGCGTGTCCACCTACGTTAACAATGTTTTGGACGAAGAGGCCGAGCCTTCATCCGCACTGGGCCAGTTCCTGATGAACGCACTCAGCTTAGCACCCAAGGTTGAGCCTGCTGACATTGAGCGCGACTTGTACGTTGAGACACAGTTTTTCTTAAATGGTATCTGGCTTTGCTAACATGTAGCAGCAACGCACACATCCAGGATGTCCTTGTGGTATCATACCTCGCAAACACAATCCGCACACAAATCGACCTCTCCAACCGCCTGGCAACAGCAGCGCTGACCATGGGTGGTGGTGATGTTCTTGGCGGCGAAGGCAAGAAAGATGGCGAAAACAGAGGCAAGGGAGGTGACCGACGAGGCGGAGGCAAGGGCAGGCAGCAGAGGGAACAAGAGGCATGAGCGTGCCTAAAAAAGGGATACATTGCAAGGAGTTTGGCGTTTGGCTAACGCGTTATTCTAGACGGAGTCAAGCCTCTAGCAACAAAGGGCGTGGGAATGCCCGTTTCTAAATGGTTGATAGATTCAGCATCGAGAATGCGGGCGGATCTTGGAGACGTGGAAACTTTCGTGGATTCAAGGCATGAATGGCAGCCATGACAAATGATGATGATGACGACCACGAAAGATGTTTTGGGTGGTCGAGCTGCAGGCTTGCTTGCTCCCTGTTCAAACAGAAAAAAAAGCCTTTTGCCTAGTAAAAGCGCTGTATACCTAGTAGTTTTATTTGACGCGGCTGCGGTGGTTAGAATTATCACTACGCTGAGGCGTATGTTGGAACGTGGAATGCCAGATATTTTGACCTGCTGAATTACTTGCATTGCGAATATGACGTCTGATGAGTATTGTATCTGCTGTATGTATGAATAAGTGTCTATTTGGCAACAATAACCAGATTACGAATTGGTAATGATTCAATTTCCATTCTTTGGGGGTATTATCCTTATTTCCTTGTACTTGACTATCCATGCATACCATTAACGCACAATCTCCCATTCCCTCTCTCTCTCTCTCCCTCTCCCTCCCTCGTTTGCAGTAAACAATCGTCCTCACGCAGCCTTCCCCTCTTCCCCCTCCCTCTTCTTCTTCTTCTTCTTCCTCCTCCTCTCCTCCTCCCCCTCCTCCTTCCTTCCCTTGCCCTCTCCATCTTCCTTGGCCTCGACCCTCTCCGCCACCCTCTCCCTATCCGCCAGCACAGCCCCCTCATCCGTATCAAACGCCTTCCTCTTCCTCTTCAACTCCTTATCCGTCTCCAGCATCTCGCTCACCCTGCCCAACTTACCCGTATCCCTGCGTAGCATAAACTTGAAATCGTCGAGTTTGATTTTCGCGCGCCGCGCGTGGTGTGCGACCGACGCGGCTTCGTGGCAGGTTTCGATGATGTAGTCTGTTATTATTTCGTCGAGCACGCGGACGGTTTCGGGGAGCGGGTAGTCGTTGTCGCCGAAGGCGAGGAGGAAGGCTTCTACTGTTGTTGTTTTTTCGTGTTAGAGTGGATATGTGTGGGAAGGGAGTGGGGGAAGATGTACAGTCTTGGGTAGGGAATTGCTGGCCTTTTTGGCGCAGACGCATACGCGGTTCTGTCATGTTTTTTGCGGCCAAGTCGCGCGCGCGAAAGGTTGTCGACGACCACTCCAACTGCGACGGCGGCGGTAAGTGGATGAGTTTTTTTCGTATCTAGCGCGTCGGAATACTACTGTATATTTTTTTTATCCCCGCGTTTCAAGTGATAAAGTTGCGTACAACTATCACCGCAATGTAACAGGTTGTTCAGTCGTCGCAATCAAACGCAGCCCAGACCTGCAATGACGATCCCCAAAGGGCGGGTCAGCGCCGCGCACTGGCCCCCTCCGTCACTCCGTCCGCTCACCCAACATTGTGTTTAAACCTGTGTTATATGCAATAAGGTTACTGCGTTAATTCCGGACTTCACCTTCATACTAGGCATCCCCCCAACACCTTTTTCCCTTTCTCTCTTTCTCTCTCTCTCTCTCTCTCTCTCTCACCACAAACTCCCTCCTCAAGCATCGAACAACCATGGTACCTTCCCCTCCCCTTCTCCCTCATATCCTCCCTTTCCTCAAGTTGACACAACCCCACACAGACTGCCCTCTTCAACTTCCAATCCCTCCTCCTCGTCATCCTCCTCACAATCTGCACTTCGACATACGCGCACTCGGTGTTCCCCGGTATAATCGATCGAAACAAGGAAAATTGGATTGTGTCGCCGTTGTGGAAGGCGGCGAGGGTTGGCGAGAGGTTGAGTCCGTATGTTAGTATTGCGTGTGTGGTTATGGCTGTGAGTTTTTTTTTCTTTCTTTCCTTGCTTTCTTTACTTGTTCGTTTTTTTGCGGCATGGTTTTGGGGAGGAGAGGGAGGGGTGCGAGTGTTTAAGAGGGAGAGTTCAAATGACTGACGGAGAAACAGGCGCTCGAGTTTATGGGATGAAAAGGTGGGAAATGTGGGATTTTCTCTGTGAAGGAGGTTAAAGAGCGGGAACTGTGCCATGTTTAAACAGCAGGATGGTAGCCACCATGGGCGTTTTTGAAAGCGAGGCGTTATGGGGTAATGTTTTGATATAATATCCAAGAGCATATCGTGGCATCATCTCTACCAAACACATGTCATCTCTCACACCAACACCAACGCCAACACAAAAACTCAAATCACAAACACTTCAAGAAAAAAACAAGTCTAAAGTGCAGAGCGTCATGAGATTAAAATATATACAGGGCAAGCGAGATTTCACTCTCGCAGACTTTTGCTGACCCGTTTGAAAGCCAACCGTGTATTTGGGGAGCACAAAAGCAAGAAAAAGTGTACCAGCACCCCGAAATCCATCTAAACCACCCCAGTAGCAAGTTTCCAACCAAAGAAGACCAATTGTTCCATACAGGGGATGATAATACACGACGTTTCCAGCGCCTTAACTCAACACCTCTGGAGGCGCGCGTGAGATGAGATGTCTGACTGATTTTGTTGAATCATGAGAACAAAACATAAAAAGACAGAGAGCAATACAAAAAAAGACGAAAAGCAGAACAATTCCACTGTCCTGACCAGCGGACCTCCATGTCCATTGCTGGCACCCGTGTATAATGAAGAAAAAGAGAGGGAAAAAGAGAAGAATAACATCGTTCAAGGACATGGGCATTATTGGGGGGAAAGGGGGTGAGGGGCATGGAAACATTAACAGGATAAGCCGGACCTAACTCGCTCGTCCTGCTTAATGCTCACGACTGCCCTCACCCTTTTCAAAACACCCGTGCAGTCCTTGCCGAGAGCCCCTACGTTCTTGCACACCTTCAACGTCGCTCGAGTCCTCGACCATGACGTGAGTGTCAAGAGCAAGGTCAGGTTGGCTGTGCGCATCATCCGCATCGTCGTCATCATCGTCATCATGATCGCTGACTAGACCCGGGTTAGACTCGACTGTGTGAGGGCTGAGGTCTACGGGCGAGCGTGGCATGTCATCGTGTCCTTGAGGCTTGATGGGAGATGGGAGAGACATGGGAAGGCGTGCATGGCTTGGATGAGAACCTTTCTTACTGCCAGCCCTTGGCGGAGTTTTGCTTGCAGGAGCACTAGCAGGAAGACGGGCCAGGTGGGGAGCAACGGTTGTTACCGGCGTCGGCGCAACACTAGTATCTGCACTGTCGTCATCCGAGGTGTCTATCGCATCCAGATCAATCTTGGACCGGGCCGTCTCAAGCATCTCCTTGAAGTCACCTTGAGCACCGCTGTTTTGGAAACGGGCTGCCAGGTAAGGGGTTGACGATGTCTTGATGAAGCTAGGAGGCGGGGCAGATTTGGACTCGTTGGATGATGGAGTTTTCAGCTGGCGATGCACCTGTGGAGCGTGTGCAGCGGGTACAGCCTGAGACGCGAGCGGGTGAACAATACCAGAAGTAGCCGGGGTAGGAAAGGAGACTGCCGGCGTTGCTGCAGGCATGCTGGCAGGTTCACTCGCAGTAACAGGATTGGTGCTGTCGTTGGACTCGACAGGTACACCGCAGGCAATGGCTGCAGCATCGTGGCTCTTGAAGACTTGGTTGTGCTTGATACGACAGTGGTTGAGGAAACCCTGGGTGTTTGAAAAGTTGCTATGTCCGCACTGAGCACAGTAGAGGCGGACCCACTGACCGTCGGTAGATCGCTTGTGCAATAGAGGATCTATCTTTGGCGCTGGTGCTGGAGTTTCACCAAGAGGGGTGAGCTTCAACATTCCAGTCGAAGTTCGCGACGTGCGGCCTCTGTGAGCTGAGCCGTAGTCAGCAAAACTGCCGCGCGTCGTCCTGCCCTCACCAGTGCCGAAGTAACCTTGAGCCTGCTGGGCGAGTGCACGCTCAGAGACGGGATCAAACTTGACGTCCGAGATGAGCCATTTTGCGTAGTGGCGAGTGTAAGGGCCGTCAGTGACTCCCCAAGGCGCAGCATACTGTGGCTGAGTGTAGCCTGCGCTGGGCTGCAGAGACGGACCTACGCCGAGGCTGACGTTGACATCAAGACCCTCTGTGCCTGGGAAGGGAATGATGGAGCAGCGCCTGAGTTGCTCTAGAGAGACTTGGCATTTGGCTAGCTCCTGTTCAATCAAGCGGAGTTCGTTGTGCTTGAGCAAAATCTCGTAGTTGATTTGGGCCTCAATAGCTTGCTGCACAGGGGTTAAACCAGAGTCCATGGAGGTGGTGGTAGTGGATGCAGGCGTGGCGGTGGAGGTTGGTTGAGCAGGCCGTTGCGGAGGGGCTGAGGGCTTGCTCTTGCTCTCCTTTGTTGCAGGCAGCGCCTTTGGTCTGGCGTCGGCAACGTGGGCAGCAGCAGAGGCAGCAGCAGGTGCAGTTTGCACCGACGGCTTCATGTCACCGTGAGCATCTTTCCACTTCTTTACTACATGCGCGTGGTGCGCGGGCGAAGGCTCAGGACTGTCTGTCCTCTTCCGCTTGATCTTGCTCATAAAGGCTGGCATGTCGACGACGGGCAGCGGCCTCTGCTTGTGCAGGGCAGACTTTTCCATGATTTTGTCGCCAGGCGACTCGTTACACCATGGGAGGCGGAACATGGACTGCATTGTGAGAGAGGAGAGAGCCTAAAAGCAACAGAGGTCATCTGTCGTTGTGAGGGGCGTGTGCATCCAAGTCGGGGAGCTAGTGGAGCTGCGAGATGACGTTGCAGCAGTGGCAGCAGCGAGCGCGCAAGTCGGAGGCAGCACTTGCGCAGGAAAGACGGGGGATATTAAAAGGGGTTACGGGGATTTGAACAGTGTGCGAAGGAGTGCAGGAAGAGAAGCAACCAGCAGTTAAGCCGTTGCGATGATGACGTGGAGGGCAAGAGGCGCGCTGATCGGGCCACTTGATAAGGAAGAAAACAGGCGCACCAGCACGACAAGTCTGGGGGGAGCGGGCAGCAGAAGCCGTGGATCCAGGAGGCGTCGGGGGGGATTACAGAGGGTGAGTGCTACAAGAAGCCGTGGTGAGGCGTTGTGGTGGTGATGGTGGGGGGGAAGGGGGGAGAAAGGGCGAGAAGGGGGTTGTGGTGGGGAGGGGGGGGTTGAGGGTGAGGTGCCAGGCGGCGATGATGTTGTGATGAAGGGCGACAGTGACAACGAAGGTCTGGGGGGGCAGAGGGAGGGCGGCGGCGGCGAAGGCAGACACGGACACACAGACACAGACACGACGGGGCAAGCAATGAGAGCGTTTCCGCAGGTATGGGCTGCACCAAGCGGCACTAGCAGGGGTGCCCCGGCTCGAGCGCCCATTTGGGGCCTGGCGCGGAAGTCGCAGTCGCTGTGGTCTCAGAAAAGCAGGCAATCCGGTGATAGCAAAACGCAGGCGCAAAAAGAACAAAGTAAAAAAGGCTGGCGACGCTGGCGACGCTGGCCACTCGACCACGCCTCCCCGCTGCCTCACTGGCGGCCGCTGCACGCCCACTAGGCATTTACTTTTGCGCCCCCCAGTCCGCGCTCCCCCGATATAAGTACTACTTACATGGGCCAAATAGATGGAGCGAGCGAGCGAGTGCGAGGGATCCACGGCCAAGTCGCTCACCGAGCCAAGGGCGCGCGTCGGCTGAGTCGCTGCCAGCAAACGTCCAACGACTCAAGTTGCGTCTCAGCACCGTCATGTCATGGCCCGCGGGACTTTATTGCAGTATGCGCTGACATGTGCTTTCTATGTGCATCTACTGTGTGTGTGTGTGTGTGTGTGTGTGTGTGTGTGTGTGTGTATGTACTTACCAGCTCGCTACCGACAGCCTTCTCTGCTTACCATCTGCATCCTAGACGGAAGTGTCGGATCGCCAGTGGATCGGCAGGGTGCACTGTTTGGGAGACGATACATCTGTTTAGTTGCCCGAGAAACAGGGCGCAGCATGGTGCCAGGGCTGCAGGCTCAGTCTGAGTCCGGTGAGGCCTACTATACCATCTACACAATAGCATCTAGTACTCGTACACCTACCTCGTCTACTGCTACTATACAAGGCCCGCTCCATGGTGTTGGTGCCGCTGCTGGTACTGGTACTGGTCCTCTCCACACAACCACCCGCCCTAGCCTGAAACACCCTCAACACCATCACATCTGCTCTGCCTATCACCACAATGCCGCGCGTCATGTGATTGTCCTGCCCCCCCCTCCCCTCATCCATCATGCATCATGCAAAAGCAGCAGCAAACGACATGGAAATTAACATTGCAGCATGTGCATATAGAGTTTGTACTTAAAATCTATCTTCACATAAACGGCTGACTGTGTGCTGGGCAGAATTTGTCGTGCCAACCCGACATGGGCCATGGCGATGGCGAGGGCATCCATCACGACAAGCCGATCGCGGCTCTCGGGGCGGCGGCTGTTTCTCCGCCTCCGGTTTGACCCGTGCATGGACCGTCACAACATCCGTCCCGGCAACCGCTCCCAATCAACACCGCCACACAACACACACACACCCCCCCACCGAAAATAGTCAACAACAAAATAACATCATTACAATTGCATAGTATCTACAGTAAGAACATCCAACATCCCCCCTCAAGCACTGCTCCCCACCGCCCGTGCCATGGCGCTCTGCACAAACCCCCGCATGCCTGGTGATGTCGTCGATGCTGCAGCCCTCGGCGCCTCTGCGGTATCTATCACGATTTCCCCATACTGCGCATCCTGATGATCCTTCCCCAGACTCGGTCTGCCTGCCAAATTCTTAAACGGACACGACCCCGCCGCCATGTCGGCCTCTTCAATCTCACTCTCACGCTCACCACTACCTTCACGCAAGACAGGTTTGCCGTGCAGATAGCCTTCAGGCTCAACCTCGGGCACCAATCGCTCCTCTGCAAACTCGTCGCCGTCGCGAACATACCACTTGGCAAACAGATCGTTCTGGATCCAAATCACCTTGCTCAGCGCCTTGACAAGCGCAATCTTGCGCTCCATCTTCAGCCGTGGGTGCGACAGCACCGCTTCTGTAATAATGTCCTGAACAAACGACAGCGTCACGCCAATGTGCACGTATTCGACGTGCAGCGGATGCGCCCGCCCTTGCCCCACGTGCATCATGCCTACTTTGTCCAGGTACTCCCAAAACTCCATGGTCGACGGGTCGCTGCACAGCTTGTTTAGGTAGCCCCGCAGGAACATTTTGCGGTACAGAATCTGCGGAGAGTTCTCGTCGAGGTTGCTGACGTCTACGCGCCCCTGGTACGATGTCGATCGCGTTTCAAACGCCCGTGCTGTGATGTCGTACTGCAGAAGCTTCTTGTACACAATGTTGACTACCGCGGGGATGAGCGCTTTGATGTACTTGGCCCCGCTCGTCAGTGCTTCCATGTCGCCTGCATTTTTTTTTCAAAGTTAGTCTTTTGCTTCCCAAAGTATAACTTTGTTTTTTTGTTGGGGACAGAGTTTAAGCGTACGTGAACTAAAGTCGAGAAACGAATGGAGGTATTGTATCCGTGCCTCGAGACTGGTATAAAGCTCCCTCCGATCTATATGCTGCATCGGCCGATGATTCTGTAGTGTCGCCATCTCTGTAGTATGTGTGTGTGTGTATGTTGTTTGGAAAATTCAAACTCTGTCGTTGGCTCCTCTTATGGTTTCCACTCCTTGTTTGTTGCGAACAGAATTCCTATCCCTAGTGTAATAGTCGTGTGTGTGTCTGTTCCCGAGTTTTCAATCTCTCTTCAAAAAAAAGTTTGTCGAATCCACACGTTCTCTCTCTCTCTCTCTCTTTATAATCTAATGAAACAAACCGAAAAAAAAAATTGACGACAAGATTCGCCCTTCTTAACTCTATATACCTCACAACATTTCCCCACACAGCCAAGATCCCATATCCCAACTACCGGGCGAAAACAAACCCGTCCCACATAACTAACAGATAAGGTCCGTGCGCAGCACCGTAAGGCTTAGCCCATGGTGGTGTGTCCATCTTGCATCGTAAGATGGCGTGACGCTCGTCTTTGCATCTCACCACTTAACCCACGTACTAACGTATTTTCTTTGCTCTGTATGAGACATACGCGCTTTTTTCGCATTTTCCCGCCCCATCGTCGTCATCATCATCATCATCATTCTTCGTATCACATCATAATACGATCACTTTTTTCTTAAAAAAAAAACCACACACTCAATCACGACAAATATTGGTAATTAAGAAGATTTAAAGGCTGGGAGGGGGTTTTCCTTGCCATGGCGCAAAGCGAGAGCAAAAGGTGTAGTACTTGGGTAAATATGGGAACTCGCTCATCCGAGTACTATAGCTAGACACCCCCCCAACCCCCTCTCCACCCCCCTTTTTTTTTCTTAAAGCAAAACGGGGTATAAGCAACCGTGTTTGGGGTTGGATTGTCGCTATAAGATGCGGTAATACTAGGGAAGAGGGTAAGTTTTAGCGAGAGCGGAAAGTAAATGTTGGGTTTGCAAGGGGGGGGGGGGGGGGGAAGCAGCTAGATGGTGTATAAGTGATGGTTGTTAAGTTTCAGAATAGTGTACTATATTTTTCGGCGCGGAGGTTTGGGACTGGGCAGGGGCCGGATGCGAGGGTTGAGATGGTGATGGGATGGGCATGGCCCCTTCGTGGTTTGGGGTTGTGGGCAGGGATGGTCCCGGGGAATGGGGTTGGCAGGGGGGGAAGGAGGGAAAGTGGATGTGGTTTGTGTATGGGGGACCCCCATTGATCGCTTAGGATTATATGGAGATGATTGTTGCATGAATTATATGCTTATCGTGTTTTTTTTTCTAGAAGGGATTGTTTGGTTCCTTGGTATGGGTTTTTTGTGTTGAGGCTGCAGGCAGGGTGATGCAGGTACGCTCGTCTACTGTGATTTGTAGGGGACGGATGGTATTCGTGGTTTGAAAGGATAGTTTCGTAATCAGTGGTTCGATACATCCATCGGTCTGCTTTCTTGTAGAATTCAGCAGAGATTTTGACCCTTGATCTGCTGATACTTACAGAAGGACAATTGCTTGGTTCTTACCCAACTGATCAGCTTCTCGCCATTGTTTATCGCCATTGTGGTTCAAGACTCTCACATGTGCAGTTTGCAGGTTCAGGCTCATGTGGCAGAATCACGCGAAGAATTAAGTTTGTAGTGACGCTGATCCACCGGCTATATCTGAAGTCATCACAGGATAATACTTGCTTAAAAATCACCTCTTGACATCATGCATGTCATATGACTGTCGGTATAAGAGGATCCATCAAAGCCCTAAGCAGGTTTACCTATGTCAACTATTCGTTTTCTGTTGCGGCTCTCATCATAATTCCATCGTCCTAAATCCTCCTCCTTATCCTTTTCTTCTAACTCTGACTTTCATCTTTTATCATTCATCGCGGCAACCCTTGATTTAACATTTGACTACCTTATTTATCTTAATCCTGTTACTTCTGTCTAGTACTAACGTATTCTTAGTTGCGCTATACATTTCTACCGACAATCGTCGATATATTTGACCGTGCAAGTGTCGTCCATGACGCTACTGTATTTGAATCTCTGTGCAATTTGGCGCATTACTCTACATGTAAGCAACACGCGCATTGCTTAATTATTATGCGCCACACATAAGCCCTAGCCGTGTGTGGTTCGTGGGACATTTATCGGCTGCTTACATACCGTAAAAGGTATACATATCGTGCTCGAAGATGATCAGATACAACGATCGGAGTATTTGATCCATCGCTCCTCCGGTAGTCCAAATGGAAAAGAGCAGCTTGTTGCTGGCACTAAAGAAAGTCATACCGAATATTGAATAGATCTTGCTGCACCTGCTCTCACAGCACGGAAGCCTTTGCTGCACAATGTAATGTGTATTGCTATGTGAAATCATCTCGCTTGTGGCTTATGTTAACGTCCAGGGTAAATGTTCTTGCCAATTTGGTGCATCAAGAGGTAGACCATGATCTTAAGAGGGCATGTAGTAAGCCCCCTGAAGTAGGTGAGTGGAAGATACAAATATATAAAGACGCAAGTATGGACGCGACTAACGATCTCATCTACGTTTGATCCTACACCTTTTGAGAAATTCTGAATGGCCAACCTAAAGATTCACCACATAACCCCAACGCAATGCATCCATGGATCCTTCTTCTATCCCTAGCCACTGTCTCAACTGCTAGTGTGTGTGGGTTTCGAGCGAGCACCGTGACTGGGAAGTGCAACAGATCTGGTCATTGCTCCTTCCCAGCGTTAAATTGTTCACCTGGAACCCAAGAGACAATCGCTAATGCAGGTCCTGCCCGTTGCAGCAGCAATAATCAATGTGTAATAGAAGTGAGTTCTCATTTTTCTCTATTATTCTCGAAAAAAAGACGCACTACTAACACCACTACAACAGCGATGTTGCTGTTCACAAGGCGGCTGCTAGGTTCTATGCAGATATCGAAAAGAAATTGTTGACGCGCATGTTGGGAAGTCAGACCGTTAGACTTGAACCGTTACTATGAGCGCTAGTAGCTCAAGTAGGGCTACGGAGTGCCCCATACACTATTGCGTTTTAGCAGTCGCCGAGCAGCAAATCGCAGATTCCTTGGCAAATGATATATCTTATCACCAGACCTACTCGCATCCAGTATGTCTCTGCTCCTTTACTCAATAACCCATGCTTTGCGCATTGCCTTGACACGAACCCAAAGGCGTGTATGGTTGCATGCTAGATTCAGATATCTCCCTTGTTGTAAGGAATAATTCCAAGGTCTCCTGCTACCCATAAAATAGAGACTTTGTAGTCAATTTGATCATATGTGTTCGTGATAGAGGTCCAGCCACGAGAGACGATAAATTGGCTCCGAAATCTGACAGGATCATAGTACATGTCAGAATAACTTCCATCTCATACATGGAGGTAAGGAAAAGACACTGAATTCATATGGTGCTGCAGAAACATAAGCATCACTTTAACTAATTCAAATAAAATACCGTATCTATGCGTCGATAGCCGCCGCCCCGAATTCGGACTACGTCAACCCACGAGTACAGTACATACATCTGAGCCATTGAGCCCCAAACATTCGACGATACCACAAGAATCTCTATATCCCAATCCAGCAAATCCCTCACAAACATGACCATAACCAACGTCGCCCTCATTGGCGGAACAGGCACCCTCGGCGCGCCCGTCCTGCGCGCCCTCCAAGCCTCAGAATTCTCCCTCTACGTCCTCAACCGCCAGACCTCCAGATCCGTCTACCCAAAAACAAACGTCATCACCGTCCCCGACGACCTAGACGTCGATGCCGTCGCCAAAGCGCTACGCAGCAAAAACATCGACGCCTTGATCATCACCATTGCGGGGAGCCACGTGGAATCGCAAAAGAAGCTCATCGATGCGGCCTTCAAAGCAGGCGTCAAGCGCGTCATGCCCGCCGAATTCGGGAGCTGCGATTCCGCCGACGAAAAGACAAACGAGATTCTGCCCTTGATGAAGGGCAAGAAGGTCGTTAGAGACTACCTCATCTCGCTGCAGGACCAACAGCGCGAACCCGGTATGGGTAACCTGACTTGGACAAGTCTCATCACTGGCCACTTTTTCGACTGGGGTATGACATGCGGCTTGCTAAAATTCGACGTCAAGACCCGCAAGGCGTATCTACTTGATGGCGGCAACATCAAGTTTTCCGCATCCAATGTCGATTTCATAGGCAAGGCGGTGGTTAGAGTTTTGGAAAAGGAGGAGCAGACTAAGAATAAGCTGCTGTATGTGCATAGTCACCGTGTGACGCAGCTGGAGGTGCTGGAGGCGCTGGAGAAGGCGACGGGAGAGAAGTTTGAGCGGGTTGAGCAGAAGAGTGAGGAGGAGTTGGAGGTTTGTAGGCCGAAGATGTTGGAGGGGGACATGGAGGCGAGGGAGGAGGTTGTGGCTGTTTGGGGGGTTGTTGCTGCGGATTGGAAGGAGAGGGAAGGGTTTGCGAACGAGTTGCTTGGGCTGGAAGAGGAGGATTTGGATGAGGTAGTGAAGAGGGTTGTTTCGAACCTGTGAGAGGGTGTATGGTGACTCTGGTTTCGGATAGTAGGGCAGGCTATGGCCCGTTGTCTGTTATTGTCGGGATTTGGCGGTGCATATAGCCTGCCTTTTGATTTGTCTCGGCCACCCCAGCGATACTCATCTACTTCGACTTCTTAGACTATAGAGAAGATGAACGCATCCCACTTGCACTAAACTATAGCTATGGCACCGAATAATGGAGAGCTGTGGTATCCACCCCTGAATGGTTCTATGGAATGAAGTATTGTTTGTTTCCCCACTAGGTTGGTAACTGGATCGCCACCTTCGGGATTGTTTTTTTACGATTTACTCTGCGAATACTGACCCAAATAGGAAATTCGACAGATCATTTTAGAGCCCTTAATAAGGAATATACTTTACTAGCAGAAAAATCTCCTATAACGTGGTTCACAAGCGAGTCGGCCACCCAAGCGAGTCGGCCACTTTACACTAGCGCGTCAACTTCAAGTTATTACAACAGACTTTTATCATAGTTAATAAACTATTACAAT
>NW_006912160.1:0-79422 GCF_000523435.1 Bipolaris zeicola 26-R-13
CTGGCAAAGGCGTCGTCACCGCCTATTGGCCCGTGCGCGGAGGTACTGTAGATACTCAACACGATAACAGATACAATCAATCAATCCGCTTCCTCACTATAGTATTTGCAGCTGCAAGTTGATTCACCACGTGCACCTTTATCGTGCCAACAGATACGCATGAGATGAATTCGTGCTGAGCATTGCTTCCATGGACGTAGGTGATGTCTGGAGTTTGAAGTTTCCCCATTAGTTCCAACAATACGCGTGTAGATGGGCATCAACGACATCCCGCAAAAAAATAGGGGGTTTTCAGCGAAGGAAAAAGCAGGTTGTTCACCATGTCATCGGCCGAGCCTTGAACAACCATGGCGGGTAGTGCTCTGTCCATTGTCTTGGCCAGCCACAGAGGAAATTGCCTGACAAAGGATGCATGACCACGGACTTTCCCTGAACCGAGGCACATCATTCCGAAGGTCCGAGCTGAGGGCGGAACCTTCTATCGCCATACGCTCACCGACTCAGATCGCAACAAACGACTAGGCCGGAAATTCTCTGCTTCTGGGCACGAAATAGCCATGTTATCCGCAAGATCGGCCATATTTAGGCATGTGGGTCGCTGTCGGGGTACCTGTAGTAGGCCGCCATTGGCGCGGCGCGAAGTCGGCCGGCCTGGTATAAAAGATGGAATTGTCGCGCAGGCAAAGTGGGCATACGTCTCGAGACAGATAAGGCAACAGAGTGATATCGGTAAGTCTGATCACCCTGTCCTTTGCGATGACCAATATGCAGTCTGTAGACCCTTAACTAAACAACTCTTGTAGCATCGCTGCCCCAACAATCGCACACTGCTCAATCAACCCCACCACCTTCTCCTAACCCGAGTCCTGTGACCAAACGCCCTTTCTACATACGCTTACCCGTTGCCCTCGCGCTTACACTCCTCACCTTCACCACCGGCTTCATCATGGCTGGCGCCCCCGCAGTTCAATCCCTCCAGGAGCTCGCCAACCCACCGACGGATGCCGAGACACTCGAACTTTTCAACCCCTCCACCGAAGAAGTCGCAGAGATCGAGAAGAGCATATTCGAGCACCCGCTCACCAAGAGCCTACTCGCGGACCCCAAATTCATTGCCGTGCGCCCGCATCTCAAAATTCCCGAGCAACTTCGCGCCCAGAATCTTACCGGTGGAACACTCCTCGGACCCGACAAGATTGCCTCACCACCCCTTCAATTCTACACAGCCGATGGCATGCAGTATATTTCGATACAATACCTCGGCAGCGCACTATGCGGACACCCAGGCATCATACACGGAGGTCTCCTAGCCACACTTCTCGACGAAGCCCTCGTACGCTGCTGTTTCCCCGCGCTCCCCAACAAAGTCGGAGTCACAGCTAGCCTGACAATAAACTACAAGGCACCCTGTATGGCAGGTCAAATCGTAGTCGTACATGCTGAGACGACCAAGGTTGAGGGCAGGAAAGCGTGGACAAAGGGTCGGCTCGAGACGCTGCCCAAGGCGGAGGATTGGGACCAGGGGAAGAAGAATGGGGTTGTGCTGACCGAGGCTGAGGCACTGGTTATCGAGCCGAGACAGGCGGCGCAGATGAAGAGAGTAGTGAATTAGAAGATGGATAGGGTTTGAGGAGACGGGGAGTAGAAGCTATATATCGTCAAGATATGTGTATAGACCTTTTGTTTGGCAATCATAGACTTTGGAAGTTTTGATATCAACTTTTTTTTTGCCTTTTGGAATTGTTTCGACACAGGAGAATGCAAGTATCGCTCCAGCAACTAAATTCGTATGTGCGGATTTTGAGTCACTGACGGGATTCGGGGTACGTATGGCGACATTTGATGAGATTCTTGTTCTGAAGTAAAGCAGGGTGATGGTCTGATTTTTGTGCAGTTAACGGTTACTCATTTGCAATCTATCAACACCACTTGCTACAAAAAGGGGGGGCGGCAATCCACACAACCCAAAACATGTTTAGTCATCCAACCATCATTATTCGAAAAGGTATACAAAAAAAAGGAACCATACGCTATGCAATTATTTCCCAGAAAAAAAAGTTCCAACCAATCAATCATCATCCCTTTTCTTTTCTTTTTACAAACTCGCCCGTTCACCACCCAACTTCTTTCCAGTAACAACTCCAAACCATGCATTCAGCGCCTCACACGTACCCTTGCCCTCCTCAAGCTTCACCACAACACCGACGTAGCCATCAGGTCGCACGACAACGACACCTCCAGTCTCCTGATCCAGACCCATCTTAGCGTGCGCGGCGGCTTTCGCATCGGGAACACGCTGATCCCAGACATCATCCGCATAGACATGATCGGCATATCTCGCAAACGGCTGGGGCAACTGCTCATCGATTTCGATCTTTGAGCGCTTCTCTGCGAAGACGAGGGCGAGGGAGAAGAAGTCCGAGTGGGGGTTGTGTTTCTCGTGGTAGCGGTCCTTGTCCTTGATGTCTGGGTGGAGGAAGGCGTTGAAGAAGGAGTTGGGGGAGGACATGTTTGTGGCGAGGTCTTTGAGGGCGGTGCTGGATTTGGCGAGGGTGCCGCCGAAGATGAAGATGCGGTAGGAGCCGTTGAAGGGGATTTCTTGTTCCAGGTGCACAACGTTGGCGTCGACGACGCGGGTCACGGTTGCGGGGGTGAGGATGCGGCCGGTGCGCTGCGTGGTGCCTTGGGGGTAGGAGAGGATGAGGGGGTGCTGTGCGGGGTGCTCGGGGCCCCAGTTGACGAGGTTGGGGTTGTAGGCTACGCCGTAGCCGCTGGTGAATTCGCAGCTTGCCTTGAAGGTCTTGATGAATTCGTTGTCTTCGGGGGCTTCTTTGGCGGAGGCGCCGGCCACTTCACCGGCTGAGGGGATGCGGGTGGAGAAGAGTTTGGCGTAGCGGGCGTCGAAGTCGAGAAGGGTTTCAGCGATGAGCTTGCGTTCTGATTCGTAGGTGGAGAGAAGGGAGCGTGGTGCCCAGCCGCTCTCTACGTGGTGGATCTTCCAGGCAAAGTTGACGGCGTCGAGGAATGCGGTGTTCATGCCCTGACCGGCCTTGGGGCTGTGAGTGTGGCATGCGTCACCACCCATAAATACGCGCTCGTCGAGAGTGTAACGCTCAGCGATACCTTGACCAATGGGGTAGACAGAGTACCATTCTACACGATCCCAAGAGATGGTGTATGGCTTGAAAATCTCAATGGCGCGGGCCTGGACCTCTTCTGCGGTAGCAGTCTTGCGGGGATTCCAGTCCTTGTCGGTTGAGGATGCTACTTGAATGTACAGACGAACCATGTTGTCCTCGCGGGGAATAATCATAATAGATCCAGCATCAGAGTGGATTGTGCATTTCATCTGGAATCCCGTTAGTATATGAGAGAATTGATGCCAGCAGAAAATTGAGAGCACATACCTTGATATCAGGGAAGTTTGTCCTGACAACGCCATCCATGACTCCCCAGACGTGAGCAATGGGATCCTTGTAGATCATGTTGATACCCAGTTGCTCTCTGACAAAACTCCTCGCGCCCTCTCCGCTGAAGAGGTACTTTGCTCGAACGGTCTCTTGAGCTGTGCCATCCACATGTGCGAGTTGGACCTCGACAGGATATGTCTTGTCCTTGCCATCATTCTTGAACCCGGTAATCGTCCACGGTCTTTGGATCTTGCCACCGTTCTTCTCGATGTCCCCGATAAAAGTCCGCTCAATCATACCTTGGTGTAGCAAGGTGGTGAAAGGGTATCGTGCGTCGATGAACTTGGGGCAACTAGCCCATGTGCCTGTTCTGTGGATACCCTTTTGTGCTGGATCCCAGAAAGCGACCTCGTACACCTTTGCTGGCTCATACTCCATAATCTTGCGCTTGAGGCCCATGTTCCTCAAAAGATCCAGCGAGCGTGGCTGGATACCGTCTGCTCGACCAGTAGCGGTAGGTTCTGGCCTGTTGTCGATGTGCTTGACTTTGTAACCCCATCTTGCCAGGCAGGTTCCGAGACAAAGGCCGACGGGCCCCGCACCAACAATAACAACGTCGTAGTTCTCCACCATGGCTTCTTTTCCCCTTCAGTAAGTTTGAAAGTTTGAAAGCGTGGCGGTATAAATAAGAGGATGTGGAATGCCGCCTCGATGTAAGACGGGAATCAGAAAAAAGCCCCCTGCACTAGGACTATACTACTGCTAGTGAAGCTGGATGTAAAAGTGCACAAAAAAGAGAGGAGATGGGAGAATAGCGAGGATACTGGCTAAATAGTTAGCATCCAATGTAGCCGGTCCAGCGCTCTTTAAAGAAAGCTCGCTCTGTCCTTACACCGACGCCATCCATTTCCAAGCCGGGCTAGTGCACAACGGCATTCAAGGCAACGCATATCGGGATTGCAAGGTGGCCGGCAATAAAATCGGATGCTAGAGAGCCCCAGTATCTGGGACTTGGTACTCCACGGCAGCATGGCCGAGCACGCGTACCGTCATGCTGCGGGGACGACTAGAAACGTAGGCGGAACAGAAGCGCGGCAATTGAGTCCCAGGGATACGGCCGGCCTTTCCCCTTTGGTGTCTAGCGCGGCTTCATGCGGTTTGGGCTGCTCGCGCAAACCTCGGACTTGGCTAATCTGCGAGTGATCCTTTGATGACAGGTCGCATAGTAACAGACTCCACTCGGCGCCTCTACTTACCGTATCTACTTCCCTTGAGGTGCTCTGGACTTTCCGTATGTGTCAGTTGTCTGTTCTAGCTTTGTAGAACCATCGGTCCTCATCACTCGTCCAAAACACCGATTTACGTGTGACCAACTAGAGATCTCACATGACCCCAGGGTAAGGAATACACCATAAAACGCCCTCCACTTTCCGATCTCATTATCTCAGTTACCGTTTCTGCTATCCGTGGCATACTTTTCTCTTGGTAGAGTTTGTATGTACAACGTGTTGATATACATCTCGGTCCGAAAATAGCATATGATTCCCTGTACACTAGCATTACGCTCATCGTCATTGGATAGAACGATGCATGCCTGGAGATCTCGTTGAGTAGTCTTCAGGACGCACGCGTAATGTAATAATTTCATCTTAGCAGAGATAACAGTATGATATGGAGTAAGCATTCACATGATTCCTCAGAGTACTCGTCCAAAATATGAGAATAAGTATCTTGAACAGACTCACCGCCCTCAGAAGTCATGCCGTTAGCTTGATATGTGCGAGATCAATATCATACGATAGATACTCGAATCGATATGAGACTGCTAGTGAGATATTCCAAATTCCCTTTACAAAAACATTACGACAAACTCCCATCGCAATGATGCATCTTGTAGATCGACATGGCATGGTGTTCATGCAAGCGTAGTTATATTTCGTAACCCCGTACAATGATATCTGAACCCCCAACAAACCGAGACGCCAGCGCCAAATGACACAAAAGCCAATTGAGTCTGATGATCCGCCATTCTAGGCAGTATTGCACATGGAGTGACAAGGCTTAGGATCATCCCAAAGCTACGGCGATAGGTGTACAAGAACAACCCATCGGTTTCTTGCCATAGGGATACTCGTCCTGCCCTGCAAGCTTTTTCAGCATTGTGTGGCAGCCGGCAGGCTCTCGTCGCCTCTTCCTTTCTCAACCCCTCGACGAGTCTCTGACTCGGAATAGGTCGATGGCATTCAAGAAACGGTCATGTTCTCCATAGAGGCAGCAATGCGCTCCTCCTCCTTCCTTTGCCGTGCGGCTTCCGTCTCTCTCCTCATGGATTCCAGATTCCATTCGTCGTCGGCTTCACCATCGCTGCTATCCTCGTCGCTGTCTTGAGCCCAGTCACCCTTTTCAAACATAGCCCTACCAGTGGCCTCCTTGAGCCTCTTAGCCTCTTCTTCGGCCTGCTTCTTGTCGATACGCTCCTTCTTCCATTTAGCAAACGTTTCTGGTGTGACGGGCGTAAGTTTTCCGGTGAGCTTATGACGTTCCGACTCGAGGAAATCTTCCAGCGTGAGAGTGTTGAGTGGGGAGTTGGCCATAAGGGCCTTCTCAGCTGCGCGTTGCTCTTTGGTCTTGATGACGAAGCTACGGTCTATTAGTCTACATCCTGGTATCAACAGCAACAGGTTAAACTTACCCGGGTGGGAGAGAATGTTTATAGAAGCACTTGTCTCCGCCATTTGGACATGTCCAGAACCAACCGTACTTCTGGTCTTCGATAGCCTGGATAAAGTACTTGCACACCTTGTCTGTTGTGGTTTTGGGGTTTCCATGCTTGCTCAGGACGACTTCTCGTAGCTTGGTCTCGTCCCAGTCGTCCATGTTGTCCTTCTTCTTGCGCTCCTCATCTTCTGTCTTCTCCTGGTCTCTGCTGTCGGTATACAAACTCTTCTTCTCGGTCTTGCGTTCAACAGCCAGGTCGTGACTAAACTTGCACTTCTTGCCCTTTTCGCAGTTGCCCTTCTTGAAGAACTGGCACAGCACTGTCTTGGGATCGGTTCCGAATGGAACCTTCTGAACTTGCACTGGCTTAAAGAGCTCAGCGGTTTCTTTGCGCGCCGCCTCGGCCGCGGCCTTTTCCTTCTCGCGCTGTGCCTTCTCCGCCGCCTTGCGCTTCTCATCCGGTGTACCTCCAGATGCTTGCGTGGCTTTGAGTTGCGCAATCTGTTTCTGGGCGGCTCCTCCCTTCTTGTTCTTCATACCAAAGGTCTTGTCCACAACGACCTTCTTCGCCTTGGGCTGGTCGCCCTTGCCCTTGGGTGCCATGTTTACTTGGTTTGCGTTGGTTTGTAAAGACGGTGAGGGTTGGAGGGACGCTGGGTAGGTTCACGTAGTTTCGGGGACGGACTCGTGCCAAATGCGACGGTGGATGGTAGATGGTTGATGGGCGATATGGTGCCTGGGCTTTGTGGGCGTCAAAGTGAGAATGACGCTGTGTGGGGTGGATTTTCAAGTGGCGGAGGACCTTGCGCTAGAGCCAGCCCTGGCCCTCGCCGACATTCCCGAAGCTTCAAGGTGGCCTTGACATGAGCCCCAATAGTCAATCACTACGTACGCAACCAATACCGCCCCGACATTCCCGACTTTTACGCCCTTGCATTGCGCCTAGTTTCTGTGAGACATTGCCATCTTTTTATTTTGTTGTTTTGTGCTACTAACAACTCCGCAGCGCGTCCCCACGCCTTTCCACTAGCCATCCAGCTCGATTCGACGCGCGTTTACGTTCAAGATGATTACAGACTCCCAACTCTACTCGCTCGCAATCTTCCTTGGAAGCGCTGCCATGCTGCTCATCGTCGTCTATCATTTCCTGGAAGTCAACTCCGACGATCACAAGGTTGAGGAGAAGCCAAGGGCTGCGGGAGCAAAGGTCAAAGCATGAAGAGTGCAGCATGGTTAGCCATTGATAAGAGACACGCAATTGCATCCATATTGCGAGTTAGAGATGATGCCCGTCTCACAAAAGGGAAGCTTTTTGGTCCAAGGGCATGGCGTTTAGGCGTATATAACTTTGGGTTCTCAAGCTATTATGATCGCCGGAATGCTCGATTTGTTTGGCTATCATGAAGTACAGCGTGGCTCTCGATCTCCTTGATACACGCCCACTGCCAATCCAATGCAGCATCGTGCTCCTACTGGGTATATGTGTATTTATAGAAAAAAATCCTAAGAGAGTAGTGTTAAATAAACCCTACAAAGCACTGTCGTTTGGTTCAGTCCTCCACGTTGACAACCTCCTCTTCTGTCTCATCGACATCAATAAGACCTCTTCGCCGCTTATCGTTCACAAGTGTTGTCCCTCCACAATCCATGCCCGGCCCTCCTATGCGCATTTTCAGCGACACGAGCCTATCGTGCGCATCACGAGCTTCTTGCTCTAGGGTGCGTTTCGGAGGCCGTCCGCGACCTCGTGATAGTAAACCTGGTGGAGACAAACTAAGCGCCTCTAGGCGCTCGGGGTCGACTATAATGCGTGGAGTAACTTGTCGACCTTGCGCATCGCTAAGATAAGCATCAGAGTCATGCGAGTCTAAATTGCATATTGTCAGATCTTTTCTCTCATGTCAATCCAAGCTCTTCTTTTGATCATCTTCCTTACCAGAGAGACCACTGGCTGGTCCATCGCCAAGCTCCCATAACAGCGGATCAAAGTGCGCCTGCTGTACATGGTTGCGCCAGTTGCTCTCCAGGTCAAAAGAAGGTGAATGGGTATCTTGGCCGCAATCATCCCACAGACAATTCAAAGCGTTGCCGACCGTGTCTTTATGGTGTATTTTGAATACATGTTTCTTCAGGGTATCCATGTTATGTAGCTCTGCTTTGCAGTTTAGCCATTTGCACTTGTACGACTGAAAGACACGGTTCACGACACTCGGCGACCTCGAGTCGATACGAATTGCTGCATCATCTGGGCGCACATTGCGCAAGGAGCTTGACTGTAGCGGCTGATACTTATTCAAGAGGCCAGTGTCTTTGTTTGAATTCGTTTGAGCCTGCGTGGTAGCAGATCCATGGATAGCCTTTCTCCAACCAACAGGGCGACCTCTCTTCTTAGGAATTGGTGTTCCGTCAGGGTTGTACTGTGTAGCAGATCGAAATGCCGAATAGCCCACGCCGCTAGCACCTGAGGCAGGTCGGTCACTTGAACTCATGGGAGCAGGCTGATTCACAGGCTCAGTGGTGTCGGGTAAAGAGTTTCGCGGAGGTCGACCGCGTCGCTTCTTCTTGATGAATGGATTGATAGCTTCAGGTAAAGCTTGGGCCTTTACCTGAGCCCCACCCTCACCACCAATCGCATTCGACGGAGAGCGGGGACGCGGTCTCTCGTCATGACCCGAATCCTCGTCTGCATCTTGCGTGAGATCTTCGACTCTCTCCTTGAAGTAGTCCGGAGGTGGATTGCCAGGATCGATCAGATCCCACCTAATAGTGCTGAGGTCCGACTCCATCGTGACATTAGGCAAACTTGTTCTTAGCTGGTCTAAATGCTGGTTTAGATTACGCTGAGACGGGTGTCTTCCACAAGCGATCAAGACATCGCGTGCAATTGTTGCAGGATTGTAAGTATTTCGACGTAGTGCTTTATTCCGATCTAGTGGCTTAACGTAGGTGGTATATCTAAGGCTGTTAGGTAGCGCTGGCAATTGTTGCATAAAAGACTGCGGTGGTCCATTGGTGATAGAAGTCGACATTTGCTTGTCGCCATTCGTTGTACCCTGAGGATCAGATATATGCATGGCACCAGAATCCAGCCTCTTGGGTGGTGGACCCATATCCTCGTCTTCTGAAAGTTGCGTTAAATCAACGAGGTCGCTCAGGTTGCGCTTTCGGGCAGCCTCTTCTTTATTAGCAGGCTTCCGCAACTCAGGCTTGATGGGCATCATCTCGACGACTGGTGCAGGTGCAGGTGCAGGTGCAGGTGTGTTTGGTGAAGGGCCTGCCGGTGAGCCGTGATTTGGAAATGGCGTGTACTGTTCTGTACTTGCTGGTGGACCTGGAGCCGATGGGCCTGAAACTGGCGTGTCTTGTGGGCTAGGTGCGACAGAGGCTGAAATATCCTTCTTCATTACGGCAGGTGGGACAGGCGGTGTCTGCACAGGAGCTGGTGCTTGAGGTAAAGATTGACGCGATTTTGAGTTTACATCTGGCACAGCTGTGAGCAAGCATTTAGCAAAGGCTGCACGATCTAGTTTAAACTCCATCTGCTCAAGCTGCTCACATAGTTGGATATAAGAAGGGTTGCTATTGAGTAGAGTTATTATGCGAGCAGGTAGAATTTTGCGAAAAGTGTTGTAGTCATTTAGATATGCTGCGGCTGCTTTTGCTAGATGTGCCTTCTTCTCTGCTGGCCAAACAGTGTTGCCGGCGGGTCGACTGGCCGGCGTCTGGGTTCGCCTTACCGGTTCAGCCTGAGCGACAACGGGAGTAGCCGGCTTAAATACATTTGTGCTCATCGTTTCTCTATGTGAAATGTTCTCCTCTGAGTTTGCAGACTGCGGAGTGCTAGCATGAGCAGATTGTGTAGACTGGGCAGCAGCAGGTGGCGGTGCAGTATCTGGGGGCGTAGGCTTGCTCTGTGTTGTCTGTGATTTTGGTTTTGCTCTTCGTTCCTCTTCCCAGATGCGCGCAAGGAGACTCGGGTCTTTGCTGTTGAGTTCACGCATTTTCGCCATCATTGCACGAATCTCGGCTTCCAACGCATCACTAAGACCATATTCGCCAGCCGGAGGTGCAGCAGCCACCTCGACTGTGTTTGGTTGCTGCTCCTTTTGACTTTGGTTCGCATTGGACTTTGGTTGTGGTTGTCGCAAGCTTTCGCTCTCTTCTTGCCGTCTACGCTCCTCTTCTATTTTGCGCGTCTCCGCTGCAAGCCTTTCCTCTTCGGCGCGTGCCGCTTCCTCAATCGCCTTCCTTGCTGCCTGTTTTCGCTGATATTCCGGCCATGGGTCGTACACTGCCAGTGGATCTACAGTAGTTGTGCCCTGTGTATGGTATGTATCGGCTATGCTGACAGTGGGTGCAGAAGGCGCAGCTGGGGGCATTGGCGCAGTGTTGTAATTATTGACGTTTGACGGTGTGTGATTTTGTGACCCGCGCGAGGACTCGACGCTAGCAACCTGCTGGTTGCCGTAACCGCCGTACTGCTGATTTGCTGTAGCCATCATAGTTGCGGTTCGTGCATTGTTGGCTTGTGCGGTAGTGTATTGAGACTGGGCTGGGCTGTCAGAGCGCTGCTGCTGTTGTCGGTTATATATTGACTGCGTTGCGTGCAGATGGCTCTTTAATGCTGTGACCGGAGACGGTAGAGCACGATTATTGTTAACACTCTGTGGGTGCGCTTGCGATTGTCCATAAAGAGAATGGCTCTGCTGCGCTAGGACTTGCGGGGCATTGGAACTGGCATAGTGACTGGGATGCGACGACGTGGTAGTATTGGTGATGAAGGTGGGTTGGGTGGTCGCAGGTGTGGTGCTAGGTGCATACGAGGGGTTACTCATATTGTGCAGAACCTCGGCAGCCTGTTTTGTTGTCTCGCGAGTTGCACCGTATGCGTCGTTGTTCCATGTGGCTCCAGTTCCATATCCGCTGTTCTGGGGTGTATGTGACTGTGTTGGGTAGGGCATGTATTGTTGGGCTTGCGTCGTTGGTGGTGGTTGCTGGTACTGGTGGGCGGATTGGGTGATGTTGTTCGAAGCGGGCGCAGTATGATATGATGCATATCGTTGGGCGGAAGATTGTTGGTAGGAGAGGTTGTATGAATTATATCCGTTCGTCGACATTACGATTCTTGGCCGAGGAGTTTCGGATTACTCTCTAGCCACTCTACGGTTTCCGGAAGGCCTTAGTGGCGACAGATGTCGCAGGCGTCGCTTGAGTGAAGGCAGCGGATGTACAAATGCTCCACACTGTATGCTGGTCTTGACGCGCGATAAATGCGCCGGATCAAGGGCCAGATAGACTGCGACGCGTAGCAAAGTGACGCCGCGCCCATGACGGCCGACCTGCGATGCACGCGTGGCCGACTTGCGCGGGCCGGGGTGGCTGCAGTGCATCGGAAAAATGGTTTTGCCGACGCTAGCGAAGCGAAGCTGGTCTGGCTTCTGCACATTCTCACCACTCTAATTTTCGAGGTGCGACACGAACTTTGTCTACTAACCCGACAACCCGCCCATTCCACAGCAAAAATGACCAAGGTCCAGTCAATGGTCGCGAGCTCTCGCCGCAAATCGCGAAAGGCGCACTTCAGTGCGCCGAGTAGTGTGCGTCGGGTCATCATGAGCGTATGAAGAGACTTGGAACATTGCAGTGGACATGTTCTAACAACCTTCAGGCGCCTTTGAGTAAGGAGCTCCGCGAGAAGCACGGAGTGCGCAGCATTCCCATTCGCAAGGATGTGAGTGTACCTGGATTTTGACCGACTTTGGTAGTGTGCTGACTTTTCCAAGGACGAGATCACCGTTGTCCGCGGTTCCAACAAGGGCCGTGAGGGCAAGGTCTCCTCCGTCTACCGCCTCAAGTACTGCATCCACGTCAACGGCAGTGCGTAGCCCTCGATTTCCTCAAGCCGATACATTCTTACTAAGTTTTCACACAGTCGTCCGCGAGAAGAGCAACGGCCAGTCGGTCCCCATCCCCATCGCTCCCTCCAAGGTCGTCATCACCAAGCTCAAGCTCGACAAGGACCGCGAGTCTATCCTAGAGCGCAAGAGCGCCGGTCGCGAGGAGAAGAAGAAGCAGAGGGAGGCTTAAGCGTCTCGCTTTTTGTTTCTTTGTTTGACGACACACCACGGCTTCGAGGCACATGGGCATGGGCTGTCCCACCGCCTCTGAGTGGATGAAATGCATATCATGGGTTCACGGTCTGGGCATGCGATGTGCGCATGGAAAAGCAGGGCGTTTTACCGGCTACTAGCTCCAACAATGGACTTGCCGCCATGCGGCCCCGTCGAAGATTTTCTGTTCGAAATGATACCACGATGGATTTGGAGTTTGGCAACGAATGACATTTGTTACTCCAGCCGTCACCGTGAGACAAAGGCATGTGAAGAAAAATTTCCCCATCCACGCTAGAATATCTACTCATCGACCTTACCTAATGGTTGCCGTGAGCTATACGACTAGCGGAGAATAATGCCAGGTGACAAAAGTCACTGCTCGCCTGCAGACCGTCTTTGAGTTTTACGATGAAGAAGATGGTTTGATGGTGAGACACATGCTTTCGTGAAGTGCTACTTTTTGCGAATAGCATTAAGATGACATTGATGTCTGTCGCATTCCCTCTAACAAGAGTGAGCATTGTCGGCTGCATAGTTTGTAGTCTTTGACCCATGATTGTCAAGATTATTCGTTGGTTGAATATGCTATTTGATGATGTTCAGAACGATTTGCTAGAAGAAGCAGATATTATGTTGCTTGGGTTCCAGCCCACACGCCTCTTAACAACAATGGGTTAGGTTCACCACAACCTTTTACAGCCAATGTCATTATATCCTTTTCCATATATATCTCTTGTATCCATCAAAGCGTCTTCGGCCAGGCACTTGCACTCCACTCGTGTGTCGCGTAAATCAAAACGGATCCCCCCAAGTCCAACCCACCAAAGACTCCACCACCCACCTTGATTCCCATCAACATCAAACAGGCAACCAACCCATGAACGCAAAATAGTATCGACGTTTCAAATACTCCCATGCGACACATCCTCCAACCGTGCACAAAACCTAGTTGCAAAGAACATGTCAAGATGATAAGGCTGATTCCGCCTACTCAGGGTCTGTGTGTCATTCTCGTATTCGTGTTTTGAAGCACTGACAATGACAACGACAAACCCAGTCCCCCCCCCCCCCCAAAAAAAAACACTAATTATAACTATTAGGGTGTTGATACCTGATTCTGATAGTTTGATGTTATAACGTGCCGCCATTTAGTTCTGGGAAGAGACATATTTTGTATACGCTCGCTATATGACAAAATAGATACAAAGTATTGGGGAGTCGGAAAAAAAAGGGCGATCCGAAGGTATGGAACCTTTGCTCAAAAGGAAAGGGGCTCGTGTGTATGCATGGAGGGGGCAATGACGAATACGAAGTGGGTAGAGATTAAGCAAAAAAAATAGAGGGAAAATGCGCGATGAGGGAATGGGTAGATTGGGTAGGGATGTTTATGTGCGGTCGGTGCGGTCGGTGCGGGGGATTGGCGGTGATTCAGGTAGAATGGTGGATAGTGGGATGTAATATGGAAAGTATTTGTTGGGGAGGATTGTAGATGTGGTCGGGTGGACATGGTGATATAGAGGGATGGGGTTGGAGAGGGTTCAAGCTCTTGCTATGGTGATTTAGAACTGTCATGCTTGGCCTAGATATGTTTGCGGGATATCTATATAGATGTCCTATCATTATATTTATGTTTTCAGGAAATAGAGCTTGTGTGATTGTGTGTGATACTGGTTGTCAAGTTTTAGTTATAATGTGCTCAGTGCCTGATTCATATAATATAGGTGACAGCTCGCATACCTCACGTATGCAACACTTCGCTGTATTCATTCAGTACGCTTTCTATCCATACCAAAGCGTTGGGTTCGATAACAAGTGTGCTAGCACTGTAAGGTTTGATATGCCATTGCGATTGGCTGATCTTCGTGACGCGTCACTGGAGTCATGACATGAGAAGAGATGTATGGCGGTCTTCCGTCTATCACCATAACAAGCATCATGATTGGAGGAAATAAACCTTCAAAGCCCGATGTAAAGGTTTCAGGAGACTGACAGACGTAATTCTCGTGTCTAGCATGTTGCTTGGATACATCAGCGGCTGACGCAATCGTATGTGTGCACTGTCTTGCGTCGTTTCAGCTTCGGGAGCCTGTACTGTTGATGTCATTGGTTCGAGGAAGATTGCCCTATACGTACTCCCTAAAGATATAGGGGACGTAAGAGGTGAAGCGATTTCATATCCCTAGCTTTGAAGATTAACTATGGAGAAGTTCCAGAAGGTGCAATCAACAGTGCATAGTGTAAATTCAATCTGTGCTGAATCTATGACAAGGATATTTGCTTCTTAACTAACGCAGACGTGGAATCGTGATCGGAACGATATGCATGAACTGCACGGGGAGTTCCGACAGACCAGTGCAACGGTCAAGGAAATCCGAAGGGGGTTGTTGAGACGATCGGTTTTTGCTTTTGTTATATCTAACATCAACATTGTCGGGATAAAACAAACGCGAGTTGACCGTTGACACCATTTTCATTAACGCTCCGAGGTTGCTTGTTCCCAAACGGGAGTCAATGCCCTAGAGTTGTTTTCCGTGAGGCCCGACGATCCGGGCCCGAGCAATGCAAAGTGCTGACAAGATGGCGGTGTTTCGAATACCTCAGCTGAGCACATCACTGTTGGTCAATAAAGACATATTTGGTCCCACTTGTTTTCCCCTCCGAGTATATAGAATGGCACGACAAACCACATGAGGTCGAGTGGAGCGAGCAGACCCGAGTTTTGTGGGCTGGCTACGGCAGCGGGATTGCCATGCCAAGTAGGAAGGCGGGATGTGAGTTTATGCAAAACAAAGCGTGGGTCGGGACAAGCCGGTTACTCGAATGAGGGTGACTGGGCGCATGGAGAGCAGAACACGAACCATTGTACCCGACCATCGTATCCAAAGCTCGTCGAGGGCTGTGTTTGCTGCACTGTATGGACTGTCGTGGGAAGAGACGCAATAAATCTGACTCAGCTCTTGCCACCATTCAGAAGAGAGCTTGGGTGGTGCATCGTCGCTAGTCGCCCGGGACGCGTTTAGCCGACAGTGCAGGAGTGCAGAGGAATATCGTCTCCAAGGCGTAGGAGATTGATGACGGACCAACCACAAGCATTGGGAGCGCTGTCCGGGACGCGGCTCCCATTGTCGCAGTCGGAGCTAGGACACTGCTTGCGGGGTAGTGTACCGACTAGTCGGTGAGGGTGAAGGGGATGTGTGCAGCCAGTGTCATCATCAGCAGGGGCGTCGAGTGTGGTATGGCAAGGGCGCTTCCATGGTAGCCCAAAGCTGTCATGATCTCATCGTCAGTGGGAGACGATGGTGTTGTTTGTGGAAAAGAGGAACGGCTAGTTAGTGCATTTGGGCGTGGTAGGCAAGGAACCGCGCGTGGCTAGCGGCTGAGTCAGGTGGCCGGATCAGGCACGCCAATCAGCTTGGGGACCGAGGGTTCCGTTTCAGACGTCAGTGTGCGTCGAAGTCCTTCGTGCTGCTGCTCCACCTGTCACCAAATTGCGGAAACACCAAACCGCCCACTGCAACGCGCGCGCCTCTTGGGCTTTCTCCATCGCCGTCGCGCTACTTGCTTGCCTACTTACGTACGCTTGACAATGGCCAACGACCTTCGCGCCCGTGCCTCCCAGGGTGTGATCGGGGAGTGTGATGGGAAGCCTTGGCTGCCCAAGGACCACATCTCGCCGTGCGCAAACACCCCCACAGCCACACGGGAGAAGCAGCACAAAGATATGACCAGCCGTCCGCGAGGTATTCGCCGTCTTCACACCCCTCGTCTGGACACGAACTATCGATAGGGGCTACCATGCATATGCATATACGACCGCATGTGTGTGTCTTTAGGCATACATACGAGCTTTGCCACCCACCTGCCTGCCATCAGACACAGACCGTTAGATACGGTGCCCGTCCCTTCTTATCCACGGAAGGAAGAGGCAAGCACGGAAGCGGCCTGACTTGATTCGTGACGTGCTCGAAGGAGCGGAAATGATCAGAGAGTCCTTACTTATTCGTCGTCCCGTTGTGCTACGGCGTGGAGGGGGGGGGCGAACGCGCGGAGGGTTGAGTGCGCACCACAAACAACCACCATGTGAAGCTCGCCGTTTGCCCTCTCGCCCGCTGCTGACAGTCGAGGCATGTTGTCACAGAGAGTTACGAGCTTATGTAGGAGCATGCGGTCTAGATATGTAGGCCAAAAAAGGGCCTGCTCGCCGGCAACCCCGCAACGCTCTTCGCCTCTCACCTACCCAGAGCAGCAGAGTGCGCGCTGCAGGTTCAGCAGATGCCCTGGAAAGGTTCCGACACTGGGCTGTTTCTTCGCTGCAGGCATGTCTCTTGGCTAAAAAGAACGCTAAATATACTTGGTCAAGACCAGGGGCGTTGGCGAATATCGACGACAGGTACCGGACATGATTGGCCTGTCTTACCAAGTGCCCCTGACAGGCCAGGTGTGCATGGTGTGTCCTCACTCGTGCCGTCGCCGCTCAGGCCCTTTGGCATCATGCCTAGGCCCACTCCGAATCATGCCCTTGCACAACCGTGAAGGGTGGACGGACCCTTCGCAGCGGCCGGTTGGCCTTCTCCCCCTCGCTCAGCCCAGGCTCGGGCTCACCTGTCTCTCTCTCCAGCTTCAGCTGCTGCGTGCCTGAACAGCCTCACCTGCACGGCTTCCCCCCATCCCCTCCTTCGACACCTGCACACCGCTGAGCTGTGCTGCCTCTCCTTTCGCTCTCTACCCTTCGCATACGTCGACGCCTCTTTGAGAGAGCGCTACCCCCGTCGCTCTCCGCGTATTCGTCCAAGCAACCCGTTGCTCTCCCACAATCCCTTCCACCTCGCCCTCGCACTTGCTCACGGCGCTTTTTTGTCGCAGATTCGAGTACGTCCCTATTGGTCGCGCTCTATACTCAGTCATACTGATGTTGTATTTCTTGCAGTCGATTGCTCTTGCGATTCCTGAAGCAGACTAACATCGCATCGCTCCCTCGACAATCAAATACACTTCGTGTCGCTCAATCGAACGAAACCTCCTGGCCACTTCTGGACACCTAATCGACCGTGACTCGCGCACATCGCTATGAGAAGTCGGGCGGAGACATAATTGGTTTATTCATTGCTTTTTCCGTCCCGAGTCGACACTAAACGCTCGTTCCGTTCGCTTTTCATCCCCGATCCCCCGTGATCTACACCATCATGGGCACACCAAAACCAATCTACCCGCTCAAGGAGCACTGTTCAATCATCTACGAAGAGACGCTTTACGTATACTCGCCAGCTGGATTCCAATCACTAAAACTTGAAGAAGGCGCTAAATGGCAGGCCCTACCCATGGATGTATCGCTTACAGGAGGACGATGTGTAAAGGCAGTACCCAATGGCAACACTCAGGACGCCAAGCTGTTCATTGTTGGAGGAAGAGTTAATGCAACAGCCTCCGATTGGAACTACCCTGGCTTGATGCACTACACATTTTCCACGAAGAAGTGGGACTGGCAACGCTCAGAGAGCTGGAACACGCAGGAACGAATCAACCATGGCGCCGCATACCTTCAGGACTCGCAAAAGATTCTCGTCTACTCTGGATCGCAGGCCGACGGCGGTGGCCCGTCCGCCGAAACTTTTCTGATTTCTACCGTCGCTCCCTACTCTGTCGCGGGTCTGCCATCGGCTGGTGCACCGCTCACTGTGAATCCCATGTTGATGGAGTCGAATGCGAACACTGTTTTGCTGGTGGGTGGAGGTGCATCAAACACAGCCGTCTGGAAGTTTACAGAAGCATCTGGATGGCAGGATCTTGGTGTCGCTTTGCAACAGCCCATCACCAACGAAGACGCTGTCAAATGCTCGATAATCTCCAACAAGGAAGGAGGAGTCGCCTTGCAGAAGTTCGATATGAGCGTTTCCCCAAACACCGTGGAACGAATACTACTATTGAACAAGGACGGATCGCCTGCAGCCCCGGGAACTCGAGTTGGAGGCAAGACGGGAGGCAAGACGAAACGTGTGACCTTGAACAGCTGGTCGCCATACAACGAAACACTCGCACCTACGACGACACGATCAAGTTACTCCTTAGCACAAGGCAATGATGGTACTGTTGTTGCAAGCGGGGGTAACGATCAGGAACCGATCGCTCTGTTCAATGCCCAGCAAAACTCTTGGATGAACGCGTCAGCGGTATTTGAGGGGCAACAGGTGCTCGTAAATTCCGTTTCCTCTTCAAGCGTGTCAACAACCGCAACTGCAACGGCATCTGCATCCGTATCTGCCTCTGCCTCTGCCAGCCCCACCAGCACAGAAGCTGCCGCGTCACCGGCAGGACCTCCTGACAACAAGGGACGTATGCTGACCGTGCTCGGTGCCACACTCGGAACCATTTTCGGCATTGCGTTGATCCTCATCTTGATTCTGTTCTGTCTCAAGTACAGGAAGAACAAGAGCAAGAAGAACGCCTATGTCGAGAAGAATGACCGCATGAGCTTTGCTGATCGAGGAGCTGCTTTTATGAAGGAAGCTGGTGGATCTGTAGCCAGTTATCCAAAGAACAACGAGTCTACCACATCACTCGCCATCATTCAAGGTCGAGGTGGTGGTCACAAGAAGAACATGGCAAGCGATGCTAGCACAGCTGGTCTTGTCAAGAAGACCAGCCCTCTTGGTTACTCTGAGCAATACTCTGAGCCTTACGAGCTTGCCAAGTTTGACCTGAAGCCAGAGCCTGTCGAGCCTATGGTTAGGCAAAACTCGAGCCGAACAGCCCAGCCTGCACCAAGAGCTCGCAGCTCAGGCTGGAGTCGTTACTTTGCGAACAATGAGGCCACGAATCTCGCTAGTGCTCCTCCTGCTGATAGGTCTACATTCGCGTCAGACAGGACAAGCACGGCCAGTCAGTCACAGTACACAAGCTCAAACATGCACAGCTTGCGCCCATCCCAACACATTGCACCGCTGGAGATTCCCAAGTTCAGTGATGGACAGCGTCTGAGCAGTGTAGCTAGTGGAAGCCCAACCCTTGGTACACCCACATCCGTCCTGCCTCATCAGATGCAGCCTATGCAAGCAGAACTTGCCCGTGCCAACTCCAATGCTAGCTCGATATCCGCTTTCAGCCATCACGACGCTCACCAGGCTGTAGACAATTGGACTCCAATGGGCAATGGCCGACGAAGCAGCAGCAACTACACTGGCAGTGTGGCGATTGACCATGGAAAATTCGACGGTACCAGCTCATACTATCCCGACGGAACTGACTCGTTCTACCCCAAGAGCAACTTTAGTTCTTTCTACCCTGGTCAGGGAAATACCCCGATGATTCCTGATATCCGCGACAGCACAGCAACAACTTTCCCATCTGGCGTTGCCCCTCCTGTACCGACGGAGCAAGTGCCACAAAGCAAGTTCAGTTCCATGTACCCCGCAAACCCGCAACTTGGTCTTCCTCAGGAGCGCGAAAGCGTCGCCACGCTCTTCCCAGGTGGCCCAGGTGGTGCCGCAGCGCATCAAGACACAGCACTACCGAGTCCCAAGTTCACCTCATTCTTCGCGACACCACGAGCCGGACATGAGAGCACAGTCACCATGTTCCCCGGTCCTGCACACACTGTGGGCGAAGGGAAAAAGGAGCAATCTGACATGTCTTGGCTGAATCTTGGCCAGAGCCGATAAACATCTCACTGTACGTTTGGTCTGTGCACCCTCACGTCGATAATGAGCCCATCCACGCCATCCATCCCTCGTCTTGGAAATCAGCGTCTTTAGCGAACCGAACTTCGTCCCTATCTCTATATACAGCAGTCAGATTTTCCTTTCTTGAGCATCATAGCATTCTCAGCGCCGGGCGTCTCTTTCATTTTTTTCGGAGACACAAAATATTATTCAACCCAACCACATCAAAGGAGGCCTTATGCTTTCCACACTCAGTCGCTACAGATACCCGACGCCAAACCTCCCCGCACTAAGCGCGTCAACCACTTCCTCTCCATCACCGCCGTCATCGCCATCATCACCCATCGACCCACCTGTCAATGTACCCTCTCGATCCCGAGGGATCTAGTGTATATAAAACACCAACCTCTTTTCCTTCTTTACACTCTTTTCATATTGTTTTGTCAATATTCTCCTTTTTGTATTGGTCTGTGTCCAACCAAATCTGTCTCCCCACCCACCCCTCGGTTGGTTGCTGGCCTCCATCGTCTGATCTCCTGATTCCGATGATACCTTGTTTGTCTGTTTGTTTTGCTTGTTTTTTTTTCGCATTGGCGTAGTATGGCAAGACGGAATGATATAAGGGGGGTGTGGTTGTGTCTTTCTCTCCTCTGATTTTGTCTTGCCACTTGTGTGTGTGGGTTGTATATGGCTCAGCTGAAGTGAGCAGGAGGAGCAGCAGTAGTGTAGTTGCTGGGGAGGTGTGCATAGTCTGGGCCTGTAGTTGACTGGCTGTTTGGTGCGTGTTTGGCTATCTCTCCATCCCGCTGCCCCCATTGACGTATGTTGTTGGGAAACGTTAATATTATAATGAAAGAAGCGAGTGTTGTCGTGTCATTATCTGTCAATCTGATGTAACGTGAGGTGTTTGGATAGCTGATTATTTGTATGTTCAGTCATCTGTTACTGTTGTCTCTGTGCTATGTCGTGTGAAGTGGAATCGATGTCTATACGAGATTCCCGAGACATACTGTCACCTTGATGGACCTAGGATACGCTTTAAACATTTGTACATTTGAAATAGTATTGCACCTAAGTATTATCTGAAAGAGAATGCTATTCATTCTACCTATCATACCCATGACGTCCTGACCCCCCTCCCTCCACATCATGTTCTTCGCCATCCACCATCACCATCCACCCACAAAAAAGGAGGCCCACCACACAACACACGAATGCAGCCAACAACACCTGCCTGCAAAAACAAAAACAATTGTCCCGTGCCAGACTCGAACTGGCGGCCTTGGGATATCTGTTTGTACAAAGCAGTCATACATGATAATATGAGACCCACGTGATAACCAACTACACCAACGAGACGATTTCAAGCAATGCTTGAGTTGGGGGATGAGGAGGAACTCGATGGCGGACTTGAAATTTGGGGTGTATCTATTATTGGCGCGAATGAGATTCATGAGTGACATTGGCTATAAAGATGTTGTCTTATTCTTAGATTGATTCCAGGTTTTGCCTACTACAGGTGTAAGACGATGGTTGCCAAGTCGCTCGTTGTGACATGTTCCAGTACTCTGTGGAAAAAAAGGGGGGAGCTGGAAGAGTATGGCTCAAAATGCGCAGAGAGTCAGGAATCGCAATTGTGCAAATCCAGACTCTATCTTTCTTCTCGCCATCTCACTCCTTAATCCCTCTAAAAAAAATTGCCCCCAGCGTAACTGGAAATCTCCGCTTCCCTCGGCGTTTTTTTTTCTCGCTGGTAGCGTCCCTTTGCCCCCGCTAACCAACACAGCCGCACCCCCGTTGGCAACAAAAAGAAGCCAACCGGACCATCCCTACCTTCGCCAGGTAGGGTTACGCCCGCGAAAAAAAAAGATGATTGGTCACTACGAGGGTCGAACTCGCGACCTTGGCGTTAACTGAAGGCCTTCTCCAGGAGCAAAGTCTCTGGCGATGGATTATTAGCACCACGCTCTAACCAACTGAGCTAAGCGACCGACTTGGTTTCTTTGATGGAAAGAATGGAGAGAGGAGGCATTATGAAGCGCGAGAAAAAACGGTTGTTTCGTTTGTGAACGGCGTTGGTAAATTTGGTGCGGGGAGGGGACTGCCTGGTTCGGGTGGGTGGGGGTGGGCTGCCTAGTCTCGGCTGCAACGTTCATGTTTGGTTTGGCTTACTCCGAAGCGTAGTGTATTCAACATTGCGTTTTTTTTCTTGTGGAAATGCTCGTGTGTTTTGTCGGTATTACAAAAATACGAGGTCGAGATGATACTAAAGACTAACGGCCGTTGCGATGACAAGCCGCCGAATACGTGAATAATCTCGGTAAGCGTATGTCGTCATCCGTTGTACGCGTTGGCGTACTTGTTCAAAAGACGTTTTTTGTGATCGCTACCCGCCGTATCTTCGGCCCATCGTGACAAGCATAATATCTCTTTCTAGAAGTTTGCGAAGCCATGCCATCTCGGTGGTCAACCGCCCAGCTGCCCTAGGTACTTTTCCACCTCATCATTACCGTAAAACATCGTCTGCAGTTTCTCGTGCTTCTTCTTCTCGACCTGCGCAAGTTTCCTGACCTTGCCGGCATCAAGTCTACCCTGACTGACATCCGCGCGACTAGCACCGCCCAGCGCCTTCTGCTTCACATGCTCTTTCTTGTCTATGCCCAAACCAAACTTGTCGCGCTTCTCCTTGGGGACGAGCGGGAACAACATGCCCTGACCACTTGATCCCAGACCTTTTCTCGCATCTACGTCAAAGCCGTGCTTCTCCATGTACTTGAGCCCCATCCTCGTTCGGTCTATGGCCGAGGGGATAGGTGCGCGGGGGAGAACAGCTTGATGTGCAGGACTCAGATAGTGAATGCGCTGATCTGACTCCTTGACAGGCTCGCCACATATACCGCACCGAGGATATGCATCGGGCTCTGGTTGTGACTGGCCGTTGGGAAACATGATGGCGAGATACTTCTCTGCCATGGTCTTGCCATTTGTCGATGCAGCTGTTGGCTGTGTCTCAGGAGTAGACGAGACGAATTGAATGGGATTCTTCCACAGACCCCGGCCAAACGCGCGCTGCTCGACAAACGGTACGGTAGATATGTCAGGATCATCTTCGGGAAACTCATCTTCTGTCTGCTGCTCTCTAGACGCGTGCGTTGTAGAAGATGCCGTCATTTTCTTTTTGTGGCGGACAAATTACGTAGAGGCAATAAGGGGTGCAGCGTATGAGCTTTTGTCTGGATGGGTGAATTGGCGGCAATCTGTTGAACGCGTAGTCACGTGATATGACGCCACGTGCGTTCCTGCGGTGCTTGGGCATTAGCGAGCCACGGTAGAGCCGCGTCCCCGAAGCCTTCCCGTTCCCACTTTCCGCCAAGAAACATGCCCGTCAACATCATCGCCCAGGCCTTCGCCGAGGGCATTGATTCCATTCCCTATGGCTGGACCATAATCAAGGCTGCGGCCGTCTTTGCAGCCATTTATGCGCTGAAATGGTTCTTCAATGGCGCCAACAACGCCTCCGAGAGAAACATGCACTCCAAGGTGGTCATGGTCACGGTAAGTCTTTAGCGTCTGACATTGAACCCTACTAACGGAAGCAGGGCGGAACAACCGGTATAGGTGCTGAAGTAGTCAGAGGCCTGGCGTCTCGCGGTGCACAAATTGTCCTCCTCGTCCGACAGCCACTCGTCGACCCCTTTCTCGTCGACTTCATCGAAGACCTGCGCACGGAAACTGGCAACGAACTCATCACTGCCGAGCATGTCGATCTCGAATCTCTGCACAGCATACGCCAATTCGCAACAAAATGGGTCGATAACGCACCGCCTCGACGTCTGGACATGATTGTTCTCTGTGCAAATACCATGACACCCCCTGGGAAAAAAGCAACGCAGACAGAGGATGGCTTGGAATCGACCTGGGGGGTGAACTACATCGCCAATTTCCATTTATTGAGTATTCTTAGCCCAGCGCTTCGAGCACAGCCTCCTGATCGCGATGTTCGAATCATCTTCGGTACCTGCTCTTCATACATGGGAGGAAAGCTACCGGGCTTAGAGGACAAGTCGAAGAAGAACGCCAATAGTGAGCCTGGACAGCTGGATTTTACGCCATCGACTGTGTACGCAACATCGAAGCTTGCCCTCATGACGTTTGCTGTCGCCTTTCAGAAGCATCTCTCCAAGTATGACCGTCCCGACAAGAAACCAATGAATGCGCGCGTCATCATGGTAGATCCGGGCTGGACACGCACACCTGGTATGCGACGCTATCTGACCTTTGGTACGCTTTGGGGTCTGGCACTATACACTATTACATGGCCGTTTTGGTGGATGGTCCTGAAGAGTGCCGATCAAGGTGCACAAACTTTCCTCTACGCTGCCATGGAGGCCCAGTGGGGTAGGGGCGAGGGTGCATATTTCCTCAAGGAGTGCAGACGATCCATCTGGAACAGGAAAGATATCGACGACGAGCTTCTGCAGAAGAAGCTATGGGAAAGCAGTGAGAAGACGATTGAGATTCTTGAGAAGGAGAGCGCGAAGAGGAGAGCTGCTGAGAAGAAGCAAAAGGAAAAGGCTGAGGGTAAGAGCGCTGCGAAGGCGACCAATGGACAGACCAAAAAGGCCTAGTTTTTAGGTGTTTCATGGTCGATTTGATGAAGGGTTGTTTGCAGCGATGAGTAATGTGTTGATGGTTTTAGATGTACTGATTTTCATGATAAAAGCCTTTTGTGTTTGTTTGCATTTACAGTGTCTGGTGACGAGTCACGAAGTTGTCAGACCATGTTGTTATGTTAGATGGCAAGAGAAAACAAAAGTTGAGCGATCATTCAATTAGACTATATTCTTTACAAGCATTTATTGAGGGTCCGAAATGTTACGGTCTTGGTTATAAGCACATGGAGTTTTGACAAGTGCAAGTTCCGGTAGTAACTCCGCTAGTATGATTTCGCAGTACCAACAGGCGACGGCATCGTATTCTTCGGTACAGCACCTGTCATTCCCAACACAGGTGATCCACGTCTTCTCACCAAACCGATCCCTGGATTAATGATGCATCAGAATCGATTGCATAACAGTGGGCATGTACTCTGGGTCTGGATCTCTCCCTACGAGCATCAACCGTGGGACGAAACAAAAAACAAGAAAGCATAGGGGCGTGGCATGAACACAATGCAACTTGGACCAAACTCTCTCGAAAGAAGAACAGTATCAAGACCAGAGCATTTCATGCATTTCTTATACCCTTAATGGCAAGGGGTATATCGAAAGCATATTGCGATCAGCGAGACATTACAACTAGGTCGGAGATACGCACATCCGGCCTAGATCTTACTCAAATTTTTCGTCAATATACATACTTACACATTGCTGTGTGCTTGGCACAAATGAGCCATGGAATAGAGGCAATAACGATCATCTCTGTTCGGTACCCGAAACCTGTACACGCTATCATGCGATGCCGCGACACGGTCCTCTTTGCCCCTTATTCCTTTACACCTACAAGTCAGAGCCGACCGGAGCAAAAAGAACAAGATCTTGGGAAAGGAGATTGGTTACTGTTTGTTTCTTAGTAGCAAATATAGGGCCCCTCATGCGAGAGCGTCGGCTGGAAAAAAATCCTCCCGCGTGAAGTGCCGGGCGGCCAAGTTCATGATTTTGATGCGGAAGACGGCAATGGCTGCTTGGTACGGCTAATATCTGGGCGACGGTTGGAGTTTAGAGGTACTACTATAATCTGTATTGTCAATTGTTGGCGTGGACCGCTCTCTGGTGGTGGCGGTAACGATGTTTTCAGGAGATTCATGCCTTGTTGCATTGTTGGCAAAGCACTGGTATGCTAAGCGCACAAAACAACAAGAAGCAGGATATCACGACTGACGGCGAGGCTGTCAACAACGGCGCATGCACCTCATCCGTCCCTGCATTCCCTTTGAGTGGAGCACCATGTGGACTGTCCTGGAGACGGCGCATGGAACCCCTGTTGTGCTTATAAAGTGGAAATTCGACAACAACGCTAGCGACGTCGTTGATAGGTGTGCCATTGGCCCGTCAGCCACTTCTCCCCACGCCAACGGGAAATGAGACTCAAGCCAAGCGGTGATGCCAGGTAGAGTGTGGTCATACGGCGAAGCTGCCGGCGCTGACGAAGAGCAGGTTTTACGAGGCAGTGTTTGCGCTCACCAGGTATGCGACCCGTACAGCAAAAGCACAACACCAAGTCGCCAATCTAGCCGCCAATCAAGACAAAGGAGAGCATGAGAACAGCGTCCTGGACCAGCGATTCATTTTGACCAGCGCGTGATTGTTATTCAATATGCTCGCCCGCGGCTATATCCTACTGGCGCTGTTGCAATCTTAAATTTGCGCCCCCTTGTTAACCGCCCTTTCTCCAAACGGGCAGGCGGATGAGCATACTATCGTGAGTTGACGAGCCGCCTCCCCAGTTTCAAATACTGCCGGGATCCTCTTCATCAATCTGTTTCTCTCGCGCTTCCCCCTCCAAACCTTACGCTCATTATTCTTGGTTGCCTTGCGTTGTTGTCGCACTCATCCCCACACTCATTTTCGGGTTTCGCTCACGCCACATATCCTAGAGATATACCAAAAACACTCATTTCCAATCAATCAACACCAAACAAAAGCAAAAAACAATGCGCTTCTCCACTGCTGCTGTGGCGCTCGGTGCGCTCTTCATGGGCGCCAGCGCGGACGTCGCTGCTGTTGCGTAAGTCAACTCCACATTTCATTCAAACCATGATCAGCAAAAAGAAACGCGACTACCACGCGTTCTCTCCACAAACACAACGTCAGACGCAAAATGAGACTCTTGGCTAACCCGAAAACCCCACAGTCCTGAAATTCAAACCTCGGTCCTCATGGTCCTTGCCCACGCCATCCCTTCGCAAAGCATATCCTACGCCCTCGCCAGCCCCGCCGCCTTCGCCTCGGAAATGGCTTCGTGCCTTTCTGCCAGCAGCACCCCGGCGTGGTACCAGGCGCTGCCCACCGATGTGCAGAGTCTCCTGCCCCAGATTTATCCTCAGGAGACGCCTACCCCCAGCCCTACTCCCTCGTCGACTCCTTCGTCGACTCCCAGCCCTACTCCTACCCCTTCGTCCAGCGCCGTCGTCACGCCCTACCCAACTGCAGGCTTGAACAGCACGAGTGCTATTACTAAGCCCCCGACCAGCGCTACGGGCACTATTAGTCTGAGCTTGATCCCTACCCCCAGTGCTACGGGTCCTGAAGGCCCTGCGTTCACTGGTGCGGCGTCCAGGCTTTCACTCAGCGCTGGTCTTGGTGCTTTCGTCGGCTTGGTCGGTGTTCTTGCTTTGTAAAGAAGATCTTCGTCTTCTTTACTCTGCAAACTACTTTCTTCTTCGTTTTGCACTGTCTCTTTCCCAATTCACTTCGTGCTATGGCATGGAGTGACGGGAAATGGGAGAGTGTAAGATTTTTTTTTACAGGGCAGCGCCTCTATTTTTTTTACTGGCTAAGCTCACAAACGCTTTCTCTCACGACGCGATGTTGTTACTCCTTCCTCCAGAAGGAACGATCCGCATTATACCTTTTTTTTTTAACTTTTTTGTTTGATTTAACTGGCGGATACGAACATGTTTTGATGGGTGATATTATACCTCATGAGAACCTGGTTGTTAATGTTTTTTTGTCTTGTATTTGCCGGGCTGGGCTTGAAGATGAGGCGGGCCAGAGGGAGGAGGACTGGGATGATGATGAAATGGGAGATGATGCTAGTAGCAGTAGTATATAGCTTTTTGTTTAGTTTTAATTCTTAATCAGTTCAATGCTGGAGGGCTGTTTTTATTGTTGTCCCGTTGGGAGATTACACAAGTGATGTACTTGCGACGCGGGAGCAGGGTTCTTCTTCGTGTTGGACGGCTCGGTCCGTGGAGGGCGGAGGGAACGACACGCGTCGGTCTCGTATTGATGGCTAGTAATGCCTCTGGTCAGCGTGGCATTGAATATTATCCAATTTCAGTGTTCAACAGTCAGATGAGATGGGCTTTGTCTTGCTCTTCTGGATGCAGCAGTCCAGTTCTTAGTAAGCCATTTTCGTATCGTGGGTCGCATACTACCATGTACAGTCGTGCGTCTTAGCTCACCCACTGCTCCTCATGACGCCATATTTATCGTATTAGAGATCTCACGATATCCCAGAGAACCATACACAATGCTTCAAGTCCCAAAGTGATGTGGTAAAAGTCATGGGGTCACTGTCAGCATACATGCGCCAGTAGTACGCACCCAACCCTCATCCTACTGTCTCGAGATTCGTCTTCATGACAACAACTTTACTCGATTAAATGAAAGAGTCAGATACAACGGCATTTACTGGATATGTCTCATATCGTACGTCAGTACGGAAACTTTGTCGGAGACATTTCATCTGCAACATAGGTCAGCACTCGAATCGGCGACTTCAACCCCGTCCCGCGAAGCTGAGTGGCGTCCACATCTTACAGAAATCCAACCACTTTTATGTCGAATCAGGTTCTGCCATATTCAAAACATACTCAGATATCTCACGGAGGCTTTTGGAGAGTTGCATGGCGGACTCATCGAGCAGTGCTAGTATATAAAGTCAGTGTGAAGAATGTCGCTGGAACAAAACTCATCTTTACACACTCTCAACACCACACACATCTCCCTCAACCAATCTACTCTTTCAAATAAAAAAAGAAGAAGGAGCAAAATGCCCCTCCCCCGCCCCCCAATCTTCGACATCCTAATTCTCGGCGCCGGCCCTGCCGGTCTCAACGCCGCGCTCACCTGCGCCCGCACCCGCACCACAGCCCTAGTCCTCGACTCACAGCAATACCGCAACGAGGGCATATCACACATGCACACCGTCGCCTCCCGCGACCACATCGCCCCCCATGAATTCCGCAGCATAGCCCGCTCGCAAATCGAAGCTCGATACGACACCGTCTGGTTCCACCACGCCACCATAACCTCCGCGCGCAAAACCAGCCTCACCCTCCCTAACAATAACAACAACAACAACACCCACCCATATGCCGGTTTCGAAATCGTCGATAGCGAGGGTACTTTGTACCAGAGTAAAAAACTCATTTTAGCAACTGGATCCAGGGATATCCTACCCGCTATACCGGGGTACGCTGAAAACTGGCCTAGCCACATCTACCAATGTCTTGCGTGCGACGGGTACGAGCAGCGCGGTAGCGCTGTAGCTATCCTGGGCTTCGATTCACCGGCGTACACGCATTTTGTGCATATGGCGGCGGCGCTGGAGCCGGAGTCTATTACCATCTTAACGAATGGACCGGTGAAGGAAGATGTCAAGGTGAAAGAAGCGATTGGAGTGGCGAAAGCGATGGGAGCGACGGTAGATGAGCGGTGCATTGAGCGGCTGGTTAATAACGGGAAGAGCCATGTGGAGGGTGTGACTGTGCGGTTTGAAGGGGGTGCGGAGACCAGGTTTGGGTTTGTGGTGCATAAGCCTGTGACTGTGAATCGGGCGCAGGGGCTTATTGAGGAGTTGGGGGTGGAGACGGTGGGGGAGGAGGTGGGTGGGCATGTGAGGATTGTGAATCCGATGTTTAATGAGACGAGTGTAAGGGGGGTGTTTGCGGCGGGGGATACGATGGTGGCGATGAAGCAGGTTGTGATTGCGATGGCCGAGGGGGTCAAGGCTGCGGCGGGGGCGGGGATGCAGATTGCGCAGGAGAAGACGGTGGAGGTGGTGGTGAGGGGTTTGGGCGAGGTGAAGGAAGTGGTCGGAGGGGAGAAGGAGAAGGTGGAGGTTGTGTCGCATTGAATATTTCAGTGTACTCGCTGGACTTCAAAGATGATGACAATTTCCAAGGAAGTAGAAATTTTCCCTAGCGAATGTAACTTGTTCGTATTTAATAAATCAGCACTGACATACCGAGATAGTGACTCTTTATCTATTATGAAGCCTTCTTTACCTCCCCTCTCTCACTTGACTCCAGACATAAATTAAACCTCACTCATTCTTCTTGTGAATCCTGGGCAAACAAAGCCAGAACCCAAGGATAACCGCAAGCAGTGCCAGAATAATCGGCTGCAGAACCTGCACCCCCTTTGCCTGCGCAATAGCGCCGACCGCAAAGGGAAAAATAGCAGCTCCGCTCCCGCCAAAAGCAGCCGCAAACCCTATCGCGCCGACATGCAAGTGACGCGGGAGCAATTTCGTAGCCGCGACGATTGCAGCGGGGAAAAGAGGACCGAGGAAGAATCCCTGCAAACTAACTGCAACGGCCGACACGTAGAATTGCGGGACGAGCCAGAAGATCAGCTCGAGGGCCATGGTTAGCGGGAGGTAAATCTATTTCCCCGTGTGTCAGTTCATTACAAACATCCTGGTACCGATGGCCGGAAAAGTAAGACCAAAACTTACAGAAATAGCCAATTTCTCTCCTAGTCGTGGTGTCACGAAGCCCAACACAACTCTTCCTACGGTAATTCCCATCCAGAATCCCGTTGCAGTCATTCCACTTGCGAATTCCTCGCCGTCACGCACCTCGAGCATGAACTTGACGATCCAGCCTCCGAGGGCAACTTCGATGCCTACGTAGCCGAGCAAGAACAATGCACAAAGCCAAGTAACTCTGGCCTGAGGAAGGCGGAGAAGCGCTTCCTTCATGCGGTTGTCCTTTGTGTCCGTGGTACGCGGGTTAGCAGCACGGTATTTTGCACCCGTTTCGCGCCAGAAGGCAACCGTTGATGTGGCGAGCTCCAAGACAGCCATACCGACCTGCAAACATCTTATTGTGAGATGACGGGTCCAATGTGAGTTTTCGAGAAGAAGGGGGATATCGACGTACCATAACGTAGTAGAAGGTATACCACGGCAACCTATTTCCTCTAGTAACCATAGTCGTAGCAATTAGCGGCGCAAGTACAGCACCAACACCGTAGAAAGCATGCAAAAAGCCTAGAACCTCGTTTGGATTCGCCATGTTGCCGATCCAAGCATCTATGTTTCGTCGTCAACGTCGTCTCTCTTTTTTATTTCCCTAAAAAGAACTTGACTGTACTTACTCCACGCAGCATCAGCAAGTCCATTTCCAAACCCAGCCAGCATAAAAATAATAACCAAGGCGGGATACGGCGGGTGCACAGCAATAACAATGTACGCGATCAAGTGGCAGCTCGGCGCAATAATCGCAATACCTCTTTGCCCAAACTTGAGATGAATGGTATTGTTGAGCAGCGCCGACGCCGTGTAACCCGCGAGTGGCGAGAGGAAGACGAGCGAGATGACGACGAAAGATAATTTGTAGTACTCTTGAAGCTATAATTTCCGAATAAAGCAAAATCACGTTAGCAACTTGACTCCTTGATACTTTTCTTTTCCAAGACTTTATTCTCCGAGCCGCGTTTGTCAAACCATACCTCTCATCCATCCCCGGAGAATTCCATCTTAAAACGACAGAAAAAAAAGAAAAAAGAAGAAGAAGAAGAAGAAAGGGATTTTCAAAAACATACATATGGTATCAGCGCCCCATACGCCGCATCATTACTCCCCATAACCACAAAGCTCCAAAACGCCGCTGCGGTACGAAAAAAATTGGAGCGAGGATGATTCCACCGCTCCAGCTTCTGCGCCGCCTGCGTCGTCGGCGACGGCAAATTCTCCATAGGATCGCTACTCTGCACGCCCTTTGTATCAGACAGCCGCAGACCACCAGCAGCACCGCCCGTAGTAGCAGTAGTACTATGATGATTGGAATGTAGGGAGCCGCCTGATACTTTGGCATCTGGGGGCTTGGCGAGGTACTCGGAGACGTCGTGGAGTTGGATGGGCTGCTCGAGGCAGGTTGATGCGCTTCCGTTTTGGTGCATCGCAGCCGCCATTTTCTTGTGATTGTTTGGAGAGATGGTGGTGAGAAACGGTTGTTGTTTTTGGATCGGTTGAAGCAAGAAGATTGGGTTGCGTGCGTAAAAAAAACGGTCGGTATTCCCCTACCGGATTGTTTAAATACACTTCCACTTATACGATGACGTTGGTTTCGACTCCACAGTCTCGAGAGAAGTGTGGGTGGGTGTGTGGGAGTGGGGGATGATGAAAAAGAAAAGAAACACAAACGCCCTTTTTCGTCGCACCGCCTTTTTATTAATCGGGCTTCTTGATCACTTGGCTGCGCTGTTCACTTGACCATCGTCATGGCTGTTCGACTCAACACTTTGGGTCGTATTACTCCACATGAAAGATGCACGTTATCGACCAATCAGTCGCAGCTGGATCTCGCACTTTAGCGTCAATGGCGGTGCGGGCGGGTGATGTTCGGGATATTAATCAGAGAGTGGCGCGGATGCGGATTTGGAGGCCTTTTTTTCCCCAGGTTTCTTGGGGTTTTTTTGGCTTGTCGGCCCGACTCGGAACAAATAGACTTCGTTTGCTTACACGTGACTTTGCCAAAAAAAAAAAGGAAAATAGTACACCGCGTACATGTGAATTTATTGTACGCGATAGATATTGCGACATCGATCCCCAATGACAAATCCCGTGCTATTGGAAATACCGGTGTGTGGGCGAGCAGAGTCGTCGTGCAAGGTCAGAAACGTTGTCGAACTTGGGGGAGCGCGTCTTACTCCGGTTCTGGCTACTAACTCGAAGCATCGATAAACTGCGAGGTGAAACCGCACCCGTTGCAACGAGGCGAGGGGTCCACCCCCACCCCCCATTCCAATACAAGCAACGTACCCGAACTTGTCACAAATAATGCACATCTCCAACAACCAGTTGTTCACCGCTGTACTTGCCCTGCGTGCCCCCCCCCCCTCCCCCAAAACGCGTCAGCTCCGCGTCGCATCAGTGCCTCGAGAAATATATGGGAAAAGCAAAGAGATGAATTTTTTTGGATGATATTTGAAATCGTTATCGTAGTTTGTCTTATACCTTGCCTACCCCCCCTGCCATTAAACCGAACCTAAGTAATACTATCGTGTATGAAGGGAGTTAAGGATGATTCACGGAATCTGCCTTACCCGGTTACACACCTGTTTTGCTACTGCTCCTTCCTCACCCTGCGGCCTCTTCTTCGACTACGTATTGCCATTTTTGCTTGAAGGGTATCTTGATGTGTGTCGTCGTCGTCTTCCACCACAAACAAATAAACCAATCAGTCTTAGTGAAGAAAAAGTTGAATAACAAAAAAAAGGGAAAATGAAAAAACAGTGCGGATGAAAGAAAAAAAGGAAAGGGAAAATAACAGTACAGTCGAAAAAAGAAGTTTATAGATGAGATTTCAACACTTGCATTTCAACGACTGTAGAGAAAAAAAAGATTTTTGTCCATATACACATACTTCGCTCTTGTGAAAAAAATGTCTCTTGCTAGATTTCCGTTGCTCGCTCCAGTCGTTCCGCACGTAACCCCTTTTAAAAAGAAGGGAAATATTGACAACGGGGAAGACTCTTTCGCAGCGCTAGCTTCGACTTATTTTTCTTTGAGAAGACGAGGGCGAAAGCGTTTATGAGGGCTGGAGGACAGCGGGGCCGGCAAGAACCTCGGCGTCGGTGATGGCCTTGCTCTTGGTGATCATCATGTAGACTTCACCAGAGATGCCGTCAGGGACCTTGCAGTTGCCATCGGTGATGTCAGTGAATTGGGCACCGGTACTGTGTAAAGTGTTAGTCTTCAGATCTAATATTCAAAAAGCGAATGTGAAAAACTTACGGAGCAACGAAAGCGCAGAACATGGCACCAGAGGGCTGAGCAGGGTCGGCGAGCTTGAGGTTCTGGCCAATGGTAGCCTGCTCGGGGTTCTGGAGGGCGATGGAGGGGAAAGGCTGGATGTTGAGGTTGGAGCCTTGAGGGCAAGACTTGATGAATTGAGCGGCGAGGGTGAAGACGGCACGGGGTCCAAGAGCGACATCGAAAGCAGCGGGGACGGGCTCGGCACCGGCGGCGATACGGATGAAAGCCTGGTGACGGGCCTCGACGGTGACAATGGATCCGGCGGCGGCAAGGACATCGGAAGAGTTGACAAGAGGGGCGGCACCGAGGTAGGCGGAGATACCAACAGCCTCAAGGACACGCGCAGTCTTGACCATGGCGTCGGCGCTTGCGAGAGCGGCGTCAAAGTTGTACTCGCAGGGCTCGACGGGCTTTGCGCCAGCGCCGGTAATGGCGGACTGGAGAGTCGTTACGTGGGTGGCCTCGGTCTGGCCAACCATCATAAGACTCTTGACCTGGGCCTCGCTCAGACCAAGGGCCATGAAGTCGCTCATGGGGAACTTGGCGAAACCCATGCTGTAGAATTTTGATTCGAGATGCTCGGCAGTCAGGGCACTGGTGTTGCTGTTAGCTTCTGCTCACCACCATCGAATTCCAGCCATGCACTTACAAGTTGAGGATGTCAACATCAGTCAATCCGCCTGCTGCTGCCGCCGCTGGGGATGCCGCTGGAGATGCCGCTGCTGAAGCCTCTGCCTTTGCTGCGGGCTCAGCCTTCTCGGTAATTGTTGGGGGCATCGCCATTGGCATCGATGCCATTTCCCGACGACCGTACTCGGCAGGGATGGCAGCCACAAGAGGCGCCACGGCCACGAGGCCCTTGAGTATGGATGTTATGCTCGGCATAGTGTTGAATTAAAGTTTGTTGGTTCGGTGTTTAAAAAGGTTAGACAAGTTGGTAATGAGGGACCTCCAGCAAAGACTCGCTTTGGATTCGATTATTAAAAATTGTCTAGAAAAAAGTCCAACCAGGGACTGAGAAAAGGCAAACCGTAAGGAATGTGGTTTGATTATTAGGTACGGAAGAGAAGAGAGAAGAAGCTCGTCGATGATGAACCAACTGAAAACGAGTATGGAAACAAGGTGGGCTACCAATGGACCTTATAGATACTGCTGCGACTCCTAGACCGCATCTGAGACGCCAGACTAAATTCGGAGGACGGATGTAGTGTTCGTAGCGGACAGTGGGCTCCCGCCCATGCACTGGCGTCCCTAACCAGATCCGTGACTGTTGAAGCTTTGGAGCTTGGCGGATTGATCCATTGATCGTCAAGGAACTGCCCACTGACAGGGTCGCAACCGCCGAGTTAGTCTGGCACGTTATGATGGGGTTAGTGGTGGAGGCGCGTGATGTAGCAGGTCCAGGGGCCTGTGACGCGAAGGCCGACCCTGAAACTCCAAGAGTACCAACACCTACACGGAGACAGCAGAGCCGCCCTTGGAAATACTCGACTGCGAGCCATAATGCATGGAATAATGACGGCGGTACTCAGAGTTTCCGTGCGGAACGATGATGTGGCTCATGACATGAGGCTTGAAGCAAACAGCTCTTCATGTCAATACGAGAGTGTTTCCAGCAGAAGAGGTATGTTTGCGACTGTTTCAACAACAAGGCTGCAGCCGCCTCATAGTGCGTGTGCACTCACTCTGGGCACATGGCGCGAAAATTATTCCTGTTGGCGGCGGTTATCGTGGGGGTTGGGGGGTTGGTGGATGAGTAGTATAGATGGTGTTAAGATACCAAGAGCGAGGGGTTGTAGGCGTGGCTGAGGTATCCAAAACATTAACAAGTTGCCAAGTCTTATGTAGGACCACTGACATTTCGGCTCTATGGACCTGACACCTTAGGCCCCAAGGCTGTCCTACTTGGCGCGAGAAACGAATGCAGGTACAGGCACACTAGTCGACCAAGCCCGGATTGGGCATGGGAAGTGGTAGATCCGTTGGTGGAGATACCTTGCCCCAGTCCCCAGTATCACCTTGAGGTCCGGATGCCGGCAGCTTGTCGCAATCGATCCCACCGGGATAAACAAAGACCGGTACTTGCGCAATGCAGGACCATGTTTCCACCTCACAAAGCCAATGTCTGTCCAATCTTGCTCGCCGGACCGCCATGTCGCGTGTCAAAACCCGGTCCTGTCAAAAGCCTGAGGCCGCATGGCATACCACAGATGTAGCCTTACCAGGCACCCGTGAGATTTGTGGAGTTGGCTTCAATGCACACGCCTGTCACGGTCAAACGAGGCTTGATCTTCACCCAGGAACACGTGCCTTTGCAAGGTTAACAACACATTAAATGTACTATCGACTATCGCTACTGCATATAAGAGCTGCAACCGTGTATGTCGCGACTTAGGGTACTTGGCCGCATGCACATAAACAATACACAGATTTCCGTGCATTTCTTAGCCCATAACCTAGTAAATGTCCTTCATTCAATTTTCTATACCAAGACAACAAGTGGCAGGTCTGTCTACATGGCCAGACACGCTCTTGCATCCTAACCGGCAGGTGCGCACTCAGAGTCAAAGCATGCAGGCTGCCTAGAGGGCATATGGGTTCAGGGATCGGATGGTCAAGCAACTAAGGTTTTCGGTTAGCAAAGTCTAAAAAACATTAACAAGAACGTTAACTTACGGAGGACTCTTGGTCAGATCCGTCTTAAGAATAACTGGAACCCTCGTCATCTCCCGTACATCCTGGATGTAGTCGCCGTTCTCCTCGCGCAAGGTGAACCAGCTCAGATACTTCTCCTTGTTGGTCAACTTGTTCTCCGCAGCCTCGCCGGCACTTTGGGCAATCTTCGAATCCGAGTTGACGCGGTGAGGAGCGCCAGGAAGATCGCGCCTGGTGGGCGATGGGGGCATACTCTGAGTTGGGCGGTCGGGGTTCAGCGACACACCAGCCATGTTCGAGTTGAGGTCGTTGGCATCATCATCGTCATCATCGTCGTCAAACAGCGCAGCCTCCTCGTTAGTCGACATGGTGCCGGTGTCCATCTGCCTACGCTGAGCCTCTTCTTGTTCCCTCGCACGCTGCTTCGCTGCCTCAGCTTCACGCGCAGCTGCGGCAGCATTGGCCGAACGGAGTGAGCCATGCTTGGGTCGCTCGTCCTCTGGGATGTAGTTGGATGATGGGACACCCTTCTCCCAGTAGAGCTCAAGCAGACGCTTGTTCTTGTCGAACTCGGCCTTCTTGAGAGGAAGCTGGTCACAGTGGACGCGCTTCTCGAAGCCCCACTCGGGAATGAGCACGTCGAAAGCAGACTCGTACACGCAGAGGACGATACCTTCCGCGATGAGATCACCACCACTCTCCTGCCTGACCTTGTCCATCTTGCGGCAGGCCTCAATGTGAACGCTCTGCTCTTGGGCAGAGTGAGCCGAGTCCTTCTTGGTGTTGCACATCTCAGCAGTCTTGGCGAGAGCCTCAATGTCTTCGGTGAACTCGATGGCGCCGTTTGACAGGACAGCCTCCAACTGGCGGTGCACAACAATATCGGCATAGCGGCGGGATGGGTTGGTGAAGTGAGTGTACCTGGGAAGGTTGAGGGCGTAGTGCGGATACTGTTCCTCAGGCAGCTTGCCCGCAATGAAGTACTTGGCACGGGGCATTGACTTGATGACCAAAGTCTCCATACCCTTTCGGAGATCGTCATCCTCAACCTCGAACAAGCTATTCTGGAGAGAGCCGCTGCTCTCGGTGTTGAGCTCGTATCCAATGGCACCCATGCGCTCCGCAATTGTCATCAATCGGCGGGGGTTGGGAGGTGCTTGACGGCGCAGGAGAGCCTTTTCTGGCAGACCTGCCGCAAGCTTCTTCGCAACGGTGGCGTTGACGAGATGGCTGAGCTCTTCAATGCATTCGTGCGCAGAAGAAGAGTCGAAAATGTTTTGCTCAACAGGAACGTTCTCGTCGTCCAATTGGTACATGAGGCGCAGAGCCTTGACATCGGAAACGCGATCGCCAAAGCGAGTCTGGCGGAACTTTTGCGAGATGTGATGCAGCATCTTGATGTCCTTAGCACGGGCTGCCGAGACTGAATCGTCGTTTCCGCTGATAACGGAGTCGACCTCGTCATACGACAGCTTTCCAGAGCTCTTGATCACAGACTTGCCAATCCAAGTCTCATCCTCAAAGACCTTGCCAGAAGCCGGATCGGCCTTGAAGACAACACTGACCGTGTAGCGCTCCTCACCTGGGTTGAGGCAGCAGATATCATTGGATAGCTTAGGAGGTAGCATGTTGACTGTGCGGTTCATGAGGTACACGGCGGTTCCGCGCTTCTTGGCCTCACGGTCAACAAGTGAGTTGGCCTTGATAAAGTGGGCAATATCCGTCACGTGAACACCAATCTCGACGCGGCCGTCGTCGAGGTACTTGAAGTGAATGGCATCATCGAGCTCCTTGCTGCCGTTGGGGTCGATGGTGAATGTCTCCTCACCCCTGAAGTCGCGGCGGTTCTTCAATGCCTCTTCGCCGTCATTGGCGACCGACCAGTCCTCGAAGCCAACGTTCTTGATGACGGCGTCAGAGAAGTCGTCTGGGCCAAAGTTGTTGTCGCGCAGGAGGGCATCGGTTTCCACCTTAAGGTCACCCATGACACCAAGCTGCTCAACAAGGGTACCAAAGGGATGCAGCGATGTAATGGGCCATCGCTTAATGCATGCCACGAAAATGCGGTCGGCATATTCCTGGTGTTTCTCGACAAAGTCCCGTGGTGCTTGTTCAGTGGGAATAGCAATCAAGGGTACACGCTTGTCTGTAGGCTTGAACCAGACAATCTTGGGTTTATCCTGGCGCTCTGGTTGAGTTCGGCCAGTGTTGCCTTCACGAGCTTGGCGCTCGGCTTCCTGCTTTTCCTTTGTAGCTTGGCTGCTAGGACGTAGAAGTCCGAGAGAACTGTTATATAGATTAGTAAGAGTCTGCATATGCGTGAACCGTGACTGCTTACCCAGAGAACATTTGTCCTGCGACACGCTCGATGACAGCAACAATGTGGCCTGCATACAGAGGCTTGAGCTCATCATTGATTTCCTCCTCCTCCATGAGGAGCAAGCTTTGTCCCTCGACTTCAACATCGTCATTCTTCTTCTGTGTTGGTCGCTGGCGAAGACTGCCACGTCGACGAATACCACCCTCAGAGCCAGTTTCAGGTTGTGTGGTGGCATCGTTAACGGCAATACTAGCACCGCGAGGGTCGGCGTTGTCCTTGCGCTTCTTCTTCTCTTCTTTTTCGCGTTTCTGTCCCCACACTTCGTCAACGTCAAGAAGTTCAACAGCAACGAGATCTCCTTCGAGAGCTCGGTTCCTGTCTTTACTACCACAGATGAAAATGTCAGCATCCAGGTCAGTAGTCGTCACATAGGCATCGCTGCGATTCTTCTTGTTGACGCGGAGGATACCGGCAACGAGTTGGCCGTCGCCGAGAAGGGCAGGCAGGGTTGCCTGGGGAAGGTAAGGAGTGAATAGTGTCTTGCGTTGCTGCTGTTGCTGTTGCTGCATGTTCATCTGCGGAGCATGCTGGCTGCCGCCGAGGCCACCTTGCATCTGAGCAGCCTGAAGGGCCTGCAAGTGAGCAATCTGCATAGGGTTCAATGGCTGACCGAACATCTGCTGTTGCAGCAGGAGCTGGGCCTGAGGTGACTGCATCTGCATCTGTGGCTGGCCAGCATACTGGAAGTTGCCAAGACCACCAAGGGATTGGTTGACCGATCCACGACTGCGGTGACCGGGCTGGAAAGGAGCGGCATTGGCGGTTTGGTTCATGTTGAAGTTACCCATGTTCTGGGACTGGTTGTCTTGAGTAGACTGCTGCTGGTTGTTGTTCTGGGGCTGTCTCCAGTTGCCCTCAAAGTTGCGTGATTGGCTGCGGCCATGACCCTGGCTGCCACGGCGTTGGAACTCGCCCTGCTGAGTAGCCTGGTTGGTAGGGTTCTCACTTGTAGCTGGGAATGAGAAAGATGGACCACCTCGACCAGCGCCTCCACCACCACGTCCGACAGCCATGCTCTGGCTACGGCCGTGGGCGCCTCGTCCACCTCGGCCGGAAGGAGTGTCGTTGGCAGCACCAGGTGCGCCAGGGCTTGCATCACGGTTGGAGCTGCCCTCATTTGAGCCTGGGATGGGGAACTGGAAGCCCGAAGTCTTCCGCTTCGATTCGGCTTGCTCAGCAGCCTTCTTGGCATCTGCGAGAGCGAGTGAGTGGCGACGGGTGTGACCAGAGCCACCAGCACCGCCACCGCCGCGGCCACGAGGGTTTACATTCTCTCTACCCTGACCACCCTGTTGTGCACCAAAATCGCCAAATCCAGAGGCTCCGGAAGAGGGTGCAGGTGGGGGACCCAGACCAACATTGGGAAGGGCGGACTGGTTGCGGCGGTGGGCGGAGGGCTGGGCGGGAGCGTTCATTGGGACAGCAAGATGCTGTTGCTGCTGGGGCATCTGCTGGGCGAATTGGTAGTTGTTGACTTGAGGAGAGACGTTGGGCATTTGGCCCTGCATCTGAAAGTTGCCCAGCTGCTGCTGTGGCTGAATCATACCCATGTTGACATATTGCTGGTGTGTTGCGGCGATCTGCTGCTGTTGCTGCTGGAGGACCTCAATCTGCTGTGCAATGGCTAGTTGTTCCACTGTGTCATGCGTGTCAGCAGCTGCTAAGCTTACAAGATGTGAGAGTGGGCATCGGGGAGTTAGGCAAACGTACTCATCAGTGGCGTCAGCTCTGAGGGACTGCGGCGATGCGCAATGTGCAGACGGCGGCCGGCGGGACCCATGGGGCCCTGCTGGCCTTGTTGTTGATCCATGTCGGATGGGTGTGTGTAATGTTTTCTATGCTCGGTTGCAGAGCGTGTGTACTAGTCGTGGAGTGATGGACGGACACGGAATGGCCAAAAAAGAAGCTTGTATAGTCTAGTGGGTGTGAGCGAGAGCGGCCCAATGGATGGATGCAGCGAGCGAGAGGGTAAAAGAAAGGCAAGGGATGAGGGTGAAGGAGGCGGGTGGATTGAAGGGTTGGAGCTGGTTGACGCAGGGCCGGCAGGTGGCATGCTTCAGAAGGAGCTAGCGGGGAGGGGACAAACTCACGTAAGAGCAAGCGTGCTTGTCAGGCGGTGCTTTGGGGAGTGAAGAGGATACTTTTTCTAGACAATGGGTCGGGGGGTAGCTCTGCGGGTGGCGAGGGCGGATGTCGTGTCTGGACAGATGGATGGATATCAAGGTGACCGGGGGCGGAGGGCGTGATAAGGAGGGTCGAGCTGGTCAAGGAGCGCGGATTCCCTGGAGCGGGTTGCTGTGGGCAATGCCAACACGAAAGAACGGGGCGGAGAGAGTGGTTCGAAGGAGGAAGCGATCGAGGAGAGGATATGAGGGGGAAGGAGGGGGAGGCACAGAGGGCTGCGGGAGGAAAAGGGCAGAGAGAGGGCGGCCAGCAGCGTCGACGGGCGATGAAGGTGGTGATGGGCTATGGCGGGACTTGGCCTGATGGTCGGATTGGGAAACGATCGGCACGTGCTTGTCCGCCGCAAACCAGACCTGTGCTCACGTACGTCACTCTGGGGGGCGGCGACGGGATGAGACGAGATGGAGGATGGGGATGGGATGAAGATAAAATGGGCCAAATGCACAGCACCCGCACCAAGCACCGGGGATCGAGGGAGACGAACGAGAGAGGGTCAGCGCCGGGCTATGAGGGGACTGAGGCACTCTTGCAGGCGCCGACGCTCTATATACGGCATGCGTACCACCTCGACGCCCTCGCCTCGCCTCGTCTCGCCCTCGTCCTCACCCTCGCCCACACATATACGCCTGCTGCGCGTTCCAGTCTCAGTGCGCGCCGGGTGAAGCAGCACGTTTTGGTCTACACGTTTCACGCCTGGGCAGTCCCGCACCGTTTCTGATAATATCACAACAGCTAGGCCGCAGACGGTGGCACGCCCGCCACCGCCGGCGTGGAAACACGAGTCTTGACCCTGCTGGCTGCTATGCTGCACAAGGAGAGACTGGCGCCCTCGCCTAGCTATGTACACACGCCCATCTGCGTCGGATCACGGTGGGCCATGGAGGGCGCCGAGCAACAAACTGTCACATCAGGCGTCGTTTGTCAGTGAAACGAGCGCCTTCAGGGTGCACCGAGCCCCGGTCCCACCAGCTTGCGGCGGCACACACTCTCCACTCGACGCGTCTGATGAAGTTTATGAAATTCCGACACACTTGTTTGTCAACGGCACGACTCATGTAAGGATCCCTGAGCCCCCCCTCTCATCTCACTCACTCGTCGCTCGATAGCGACAGACGGAGACGATCGAGCTGTCCGACGTGATCGAGGTGGCACCGACTCGACCGCCCCAGCCAACACCAGGCTAGCGGCAGAACATGCACGTATACGTGCATATACCTAACAGCAACAAACTCAAATATCTGTGCCCATGTACCTGCATGTCAATGCATCCATCAGCGTATACATGAATCGATATATAAATAAATAAATAAATAAATAAAAAATGTCCCAGGCTATGGCTCGCTGCGGCCAGGCGTTACTGCTGTCCACGGTGGCAGCACCGAACAGACAAAGAACGTGTCGCCAACGCGGTGACAGCTGCGACAGGGATGTGCGGAGAGATATGCGCGCTCACGTGACTCCGGTGCTGAAGTGTACAGCCAAACTACTAGCGCCCAACCGACCGCTTTCACCTCTTTTCACCAACCACCCTTTTCCCAATCGCCCTGCCCTGCCCGACCCCTCCTCCACGTCGCCACAATGACCACCAGATCGGGTACATCGTCTTCTAGCATGCACACTGCCACTTCGTTCGGTTCGAGTTTCCTGGATGCTTCCCCAACACGCCTATCGCCGAACCGAAGCAGCCTGCGCCCTCACCGCGAATCCCTTGTCCGCGACCCCTATGAAAGTCCGAATCGGAAACTTGCCCTAGAATTCAACCTCCGACTTAGTATCTCGGACAGCCAGTTTAACGAGAAGCTCGACCAAGATGCAGCCGAGCGGGCGAAGCGACACGCCGAACAACTGGCCTACGCGGCCGAGGAACACGAGCGCGTCTTTCGCACCGCAAAGCTAGAGATTGAGCGACTGGCCTTGGAAGAGGAACAGGCTCGTCTCCGCCACGAGGAAAACCAGCGGAGGGAGATTGAGCGGCTGCGCGAGCAAAAGGCTCGCGAAGAGGAACAGGCGCATCGGAGAGCTCTCGAAGCAAAGCAGCGCGAAGAGGAAGCTGCTCGCCAGGCTGCTGAGCACCAAAAGAAGCTTCAGGAGGCAGAGGCAAGGATCAGGGCCCAGCGGGAGCAAGAGGCTGCAGCTGAAAGGCAGCAAAAAGAAAAAGCAGAGGCCGATCGAAAAGCTGCCGAGGCCGCTGCTGCTGCTGAAAGAGCTCACCAGCAAGCTCCACAACAACCAACACCACAGCCCGCTGCCGCAACTGCTCAAGTAGCTGCGCCCAAGCCGGCGACCAGTGCGCCAGCGCCAGCCAGCAATTTCGAGCAATTGCACAACCAATACCTCCAGCTCCACCAGCGCATGAAGGAGTTCCGCAAGTCGTTCTGGGAGGAACATAAAAAACCATCCTCACCCCTCAAGGGTCCAGTTGGTGACGCTCGGCGCGCCCTCCGCACTCGACTTGGTCAGATCAACGTTGAGCGCAAAGACAGCGCCGCCGCCATCAAGCGGCTCCGAACAGAGTGCTTTGACGTCGCCTTGGCAACACCAGGGCCCATGATTGATATCCGCCCATATATCGTTTCGCACCAGATCCCGCAACTAGCCAACGAAAACGACGCCGCATACCCTGCCTTCCTACTTTACGTCTGGATCTGCTTTGAAAAGTTCCTTGTCAAACAATTTGAAAAGGAGGCAGCAAACACCGATGGCCGTATCATCCAAGAGATTGGCTTAATTGCAGCCAGTCTGTTTGGTGATCAAAAGTACATGTGGAACGGCCTCCCACTTACCGATATTGCCCTAGCCAAGTTCCACAAGGCCTGCCCACCCCTATTCGGTATTCGTGGCACCATGGATACAAAGGAAGGTCGGCTACGGTTAGGATGGAGACCAGACTCTACCCCAGAATCATACTCTCAGCGTATGCGCGGTATTGGCGCTGGTTATGCGTCCATGTCTCTCCGCTCATTTGCATCAAAGACCCCTGCGATAGCCACATCAGAGTACTGGAGAGCGATTGTTTCCATTTGCAACACTCCACCCGACCAGCTCTGGCCTGGCCATTTCGCCATCCTCAGCGGCCTGATCCGCGACTACTACAAAAAGTTTATCCAGTTCTACGGCGTCCCTGCTCGCGCTGTGCTACGTCGTGCTGTCATCGACCTCCCAGCCCGTGCCCCTCCGCGTTGCAAAGACGCCGCTAGCACCATTGCTGTACTACACGAAAACTGGAAGAGAGAAAACCTTTCGCTTGAATGAGTGTCATGCGTTTACAAATACCCAAGAGAAAAAAAACAGGATTGGTTTAGAGAGAGATTTTTGATGAGGATTTGGCATACGTGCCTCTCTTTTTTTGGGGGGGGGGGGCCTTCTAGGTTCGAATATGCATTGGGACCGGCGCTTTATTCATCCATCAGCTTGCAAAAACGAGCTGTTTGTATTTGGTTCTCTTTTTATTCGATTGAGATGTACACAAAGGAAACGAGGGGGGTTTTTCCATTGGAGAAGGGCATTTTCCGTAGCATAAAGCTTCATGAGGGGGGCCCCACCACACTTTATTTAACTTGAAATGAATATCTTGCAACGAACAGCACCGTCCTCACATCTAGCCTTCCTGCTCACCTTTGTTTTTTGTCCGATGGGTGTACAACCATTATGCTGACTGCATAATGGTCAATTTAAAAAACTATTTTTTTTTGGGGGGGGATTGATACGAAGGATTTTGCTAAACAGGGAGGCTGTTCAAAGGGTGTTTATTATGGAGGCGGCCATATGATGATGACGGTGCGGGGGGGTTGAGAGTTGAAGACCGAGGGTGGGAAGGGAGTAGAAGTAGAGGAGAGTGAGAGGTTGGATATTGGTGAAGTAAATGTGGAATTTAAGGTTGAATGTTCAGGTCGGATAATACGTATGGTTTTTGGGCTTAAACGAGCTGGGTTTGGGGGACGGGAGAATACGGGGTAGATGGCGCTTTTTGATGTGGTGACGATAATCGGGGTTATTGGTTATGTTAGTATTGATGTTGGGGTGTGGTATGCCATTCCTTTCTCCGAGGAGTAACATTTTCGATACGGTAGATGCGGAATGGGAGTAAAATAGTTCAAGTAGTGTTACATTGATAGATGAGAGGGTTTTTTTAATGGAGGATTTGTGTAGAATCTGCCTTGCTGTGATTCTTTTTTTTCAATTTGAATAACCTGATTTTTTCTTTAGTGTGTATGTATGGATGGGGTGGTGTCCATGTGGGTTACACAGCTTCCATGTGGCTTAATAAATTAGTGAATTTCAATATCATGTACACAAGTCCAAAAAAAATCAGGGAACATCCCTGCGGTGATATGTTTTTTTGGGATTTCTTGCATATCAAGTACATGTCATGTGCGTGATTCTTGGTAGGTTCAGTGTTTAGTTGAATCAACAAGAAACCTTACATCACATGTTGCTATGGCTACAAGACAAGCTTGTTAGGAATATGCAACATGAGGTAAGATGTACGCGGAAGTCTCCAAGCAAGCTTCTCATTCGCAGCAGGTGTATGCGGCTTTTACCGTTCTTGCACAGACGACTCTGTGACTTGGTCTTGTGGCGCAGCTGTTTTTCCGCGAAGCCAGAAATAGCATAACCACATTAGCGAGGGCGCTAGTAGACAGGCAAGAGCAGATTTTGGGGTCCAAACTGTGCATGACCCTTCCCCGTTATCGGACGACCCACATCACCACTTCAACACCACGCCTGCTGGTTAGTGGGTGATATTCTTTGCTCTCACAACTCGCCACGCCGCATCTGATGAGTTGTCTCATTCCTACAAGCCTCTGGCCGGCAATTCTTGGTCTTCGATTGGTCTTCCAGCCCCTCTCCTGCAAGTAACTGTACCATATTAACAGCGTGGCGCCGCAGCGGGAGCCTCCACCCCTCGCATCATGGCTTTGTGGCTTACCGCAAAATACTCAGAATGAGGCCTCCGTCTCTGGCAAATTTGCGCACATTCCCCTCCACTCCCTACTTTTGGTTTGGTCTAGGCAGACTTGCAGAAGCAACAAAGAGGAGGGACCATCAGCGTTCAGCCTTGTGCCCGCCAAATCGTGGTTTGTTTCCGCTCATTTCTCCTAGCGCTGGTGGCCGTGTTGGCCTAACCTCCGAAACTAACATCCTACAACACACCTTAGTTTAAGCCGCATGTTTGTTTGAACATATGCAGTCTTTCTCATGTTGTAGAGGTTTTGGGGGTCGTTTGACAGTTTTGGTCAGCGCAAAGTGACGTGTTGGGCAAGTGCTGGCGACATCAGCCATCTAATGTTGGCAGTTCCACCAGCTGAGCTCATACTCTCAGCTGCACGCGTGAATGCAGTAAGGCCGCAAACCTTTTTTGTCCGCACGTGTGAGGAGACCCCAAGTCGACTCGCAGCATGTCGGTGTGTATGGCTCGATCATGGCGCCCCCCTAGACGCGTGTTTAGCACACCCAGTCTACCACCCTGTGCCACCGCCATTTGCTCCGCAATCCTTTCCCAGTATCTCCCTACTTGACCGGGTGCAGCCATAGCTTTGACGGCTCTTCTTCACGGCCTATCATTTGCCAGGCATCTTCGTTTCATCCCTCTACCGAAGGGCGCAGTGACCTTTTTCAAGACGGAGGGCCTAGTTTTCCCCACACGTGCTGAGGCTGAGCATCTTGTTGCTTCTGTGACGAACGAGACCACGTAGTGGACGCCTTTTCGCCGATTCGGCGCCATCGGTCTTGAGATCTGAACTGCGTCTATGCACAATATGTTTCATTTAACGGGCAGATATATGTCTGCCTGGTGCCCGGTAACTGGGACCAGGCCAGTTAAGGTTTCTCTACCATCAAAACGACACTGCCACTATTCCTGGTTCAGACCATTGGAGCATAAACTACCATTGTATATCTTTTACCTTAAATCCTCCTCCCACACGTCACAAGTCCATCCCAGCAATCTCGACTACAACTCAACCCTCACTGAACGCACTTCATCCAAAACACCTCATCACGATGGCTCCTACCCCAGCAGACTTAACCCCAGAAGCCCCCTCCCCCACCCCCACGGGCTCTCTAAAATCCCACCCACAAACAACCTACTGGACAAAAGCAAACATAATCTCCACCACAATCTTCATCATAATCTGCGTCCTCCTCCTCGCCGGCGCCCTCGCCCTCTTCCTCTGCCGGCGCCGCCAGACAAAAAAGCTCGCCGCACAAAAACCCGACGCCGCCGCCCTCCTCCCTGACAAAGACAAGGCAAACATGTTCAGCCGCGACCGCGCCAGCAGCGTAACCCTCTACGTCGACTCCGACGCCGACGACCGCAGAAAGCGCGCAAGCACCGATACTATGCGTCTCGTCCCCCTGCACATTACCCCCGTGGAGGAGCACCATGATCCGATTGCAGACCTTCATGCGGGTCCCGGGCGTGCTGTGACTACTGATCGTGCCGTCAGTGTCGGAAGCAGTGTTAGTGCGGTTAGTAGTAGGACATCGCAGGGTTCGGTGCTATTGAGTCCGGTCGTGCAGGGTGAGGATGCGGATGCTGCACTGAGGAGTGTGGGTCGCCCGAGGAGTACGAGTACGGCGTCGACAAGGTCGAGGTATTATGAGAGGGCTGATATTGGGGAGATGCCGGAGGTGCCCAGGATTGTGCATACAGCTGCATAGGGGAGAGTGGGGAAGGTGTAGGCAGGGAGGGGTTGTGAGAGGAAGTTTTTCTTCTTTTCTTTTGCATGCTTGCAGTTTGGTTTTTGGTGGATTGGTGCGATATCGATATACCCTTTTTTCTTGTTCTTCTTTTACCCAAAATTTCATGGCTTTGGGATCCTTGGCTGGTGGTGATAGTCTCTCTCTAGACTAGATAAAAAAATAATCTTAGTCTTTATCATTTTGTGTATACGCTTCATCATAAACAATTCCATCTTCACATTCAGAAAATCCATCTGCCGTGTATTCGACCCAATGTATCTAGCCTCGCTTTCGCAGTGTAACCAGGTACGTGTGTTTTCCTCGCCGCTGGTCTTGTGACCTATTTCGGCCCCCAAAACACACGTTTGATTTAGTCATGTACTTGAGACTCTACAAAAACTCCAGTCGAACTCCTCTGACTACTCGCTCCAACGTAAGCAGTAAACAGTATACTCTGCAGCATTACCATTGCTATATTTGGATCTTTTCTACCTACGGTAGGCAACGATTGGATGCGTACGTGGCGATCTCTATTTGCATCTACAGACATACAAGTACGCGTCCCCCCATTGTTTTTCTGCTTGGGCCATCTTAGTAGAGAAAGAGAAACACGTCACATTTAGATGAAAAGAAAAAGAAAAAGAGTTACGTGTACAGAGGTGCTTGGTATTTCACCACATCCATCATGCCATCTATCTAATTATACACATACTCTTGCATGAGCAGCCCTTCCGCTCCCGTCCTTCCCGCTTTTCCGCATCGCTATCAAGACAGAAGATTTACCCATGACGCCCATCGCTTTGCTTCAACGCTACATGTGCGGAAAACGCGCACTTAGTTCGCGACGTAAGAAAAAAAACAAAAGAGATACGAACAACTCTCACTTCTTGGCCGTAGCCCTCACACTCTCCTCACTAAGCTCCCACTGCGGATCCCAATGTACATACTGCGCCATAGCAACACTCAGCAGCCACTCCGTCTTGACAATGCGAGGAATCATGTCGTGCTTCTTGGCCAACTCCCTAAATTTATTCCAATTTGTGAATTCCCGCTTGTCAGCGTCGGAAATCAGATATAGCACATCGCCCTCATCCTCGACTTGGTTCTGACTAACTTCCTTATCCGAGGTATTAAGAATGCGTTTGGAAGCCGAGACAGTAGTTGGACGACCTTTCCAAAGCGAGCATTTGCCACCGTTGACTTCGATGATATCTTTGTAAGTATCGAACCCACCCGCGACTTTTTCAGTGCAAAAGATGGTCCAATCTTTGAGGAGACGATGGCGGTTTTGCTTTGCCCGGTCGAGGGCTTCGGAGAGTTTGAAGTTGTTTGCTTTTTCAAAATCCCTGTCTTGGAGAAGGTGCTTGTCGATTGGGGGAAGCTTGCTGTGCTTGAGGGCGTAGTCGAGGTAACTCGTTGAGACGAGAGTGGGTGCGCAGGCGAGCGAGGCGATAAATTTCTTCGTTCGGACTGGATGCGGGGCGCAGACGAGGTCTACTTTCTTGAAGTCGTCGGTAATGAAGAGACCCAATTCGCGTAGACGTGCCTTGTCTTTGGATTCTTTGTCTGGATTGTTGGTCCATCGTTCGTCTTTTGAGATCAACATGCGGAACTTGATGGGGGTAAGCTTCTCCTTCTTTGCTCGCTTATTCTTCGTTGGGACATCTGTAGTTTCCTCCTCTGTCTCTTCGTCTTCTTCATCTTCGTCGACTTTGTCAAAAGAACGCTTACTCGACACAGAATCACGGCCACTTTTTGTCTGTTTTGTTTGTTCCTCAGTCTCATCTTCTGCTCGTCGACGTCCGCCATGTATGACGCCACCCTTACGCTTCATTTCTTTTTCAAATTGGGCAATATCCGGGGCGGCATCGTGTAGCTTTGACAGTGCCCGGTCTTTGGCACCACGGCTGCCTGGTGTATGATTTTCCTTTCCATCTGTTTGTCGTGCAGGCGCTGGGGTTTGCACAATACCTCCTGATTTGGCACGCTTAGCCTTCTCAGCCGCAGGCGGGCTGCGTGCCGGTGGAGGCTCGCTTACTCTTGGTGCAACATTGGACGCTGGGGCATTATTGATTGGGGGCGCTACTTTTGCGGCCTTAGTAGGCTTCGTTTGCTTGGGGAAGAATGCCTTCTCAGTGGCCTCACGGTCTATCTCGGTCTGGCCCAAGACCTCTCCGAGGTTTGTTCGCGCTGGAAAGTATGTGTAGCGATTGTCCGTCAGTGGCATCTCTCGGCATTTGGCGTAGCTGTCTTCGAGCCAAAGATGGTTGACAATGTTCACACCCCATTCCGTTGCTGCCTCGCACTTTTCACTGTTCTTGTGTGCAGCAATAAGATGTGTGTTGTCCTGTTTGAAGGTCTTTGTGAATTCTGCGCCAGTCGCTTTGATCAAGTTCTCTAGGTAAACGCGTGCTTCGCCCGTATAGCTCGATATGCTAATCTTGTACTGGTCGAAGCCTGGAATGCCTTGACGTGGACGTGGATAGTGCATCATTCGCTGCATTGGATTTGTCCAGATGCCGTGAGTGATGAGATAATATAACCAGCCGAGGTTTCCAACATCTTTCCGTGCTTGCGAAGCCTTGACATAGTCGGTACCTTCCCGGTAGTTGCACACGTACATGTCCGCCTCGTCTATTTTGGACGTCACGCTGCCGCCACCAGCCTTGATCATGCCTGTTATGATGCCTCTGAGCTTAGTGCTGATATCTAGGTCCTCTCCAAGCTTGACGCTTTTCCCTTCAAAGGCTTTGATCGCACGCGGGGGTTCGAGGTGAGGTGGGGGCGGCACAGGCTCATTCTGCGGGTCTGGCGTGGTGGCATCTCGAATCTGCTGGCTCGTTCGCGTTGGAGGTATTGCGCCTGGTTCAACGTCGGCGAGGATCTCGGGATTTGGGAGCGTGTAGGGGCGTTCTGATATTCTCCGCCCAACCTTCAGACAGTCATCGAACCTGGGAATGTCAGCGATAGCCGTACCCTATGTCCACAATGCAAGTCTCACCAGTGGGGTAGCACAATCGTAAGCTGCAGGCGCTTGCTAATCGCCAACTGGCACCGTGGCTCGCTGATATCCAGCGCAATAAGATGCGTCACCAACTTGGACAAGCTGGGTGCAATTTGCCCGCCCATTGCCAGCACGCCGCCTTCAATAGCCTCTTTGTCTCCGCTGGGTATGTCGCCGCAACATATGACGATGTCGTTCATGAAGAGGGCTGGGTCTGGGCTGTAGGTCCGCGGGTTCTTCGTCTTCATGGCCTGGAGGGACGCGTCTACCCATGCTGGTCTGATGACATGTACCATGAGATCGAGGGCACGGTAGTAGTCTGGGAAGTCGGCTGTCTCCGAAATGATGTAGTTGATTTCTTGAAGATTATCTATGCGACCCTTGGGGGCTTCAAAGGGCACGATCGTCCCATGTGCGCCAGTAATGGCATGTTCAATCTGCACTGTCTATCAATATGGCTGTCTCAAACTCAAGTCGCAACGCGTCGCATACCTCTTGTATACGGTCTTCGGATATACCATTGGGACATATGGTGAAACTGAGATCTGCAAACAACCCTGGAGAGCTATCCTGCATAGTGGTGTCCTCCATTGTGACGATTGACCGTGGTGTGCCGTTGTGGGGAGAATGCAGAACTACCGTTATTCTCCCACTAGGCGCGACTTGCGGCGCGTATCGGTGCAGCGCGAACGCGACATGTGTCACGTGATACCCCACACAAACACTTCTACTCCGATTCCGTCACATGTATGGGATGACCAGGTGCGTGGAGGCATGAATATCCCTTTTCTTACTGGCCGCTCTTAGAATCACTACTTCAAGGGTCTAGAGAGATTCCGGCTAGCTGATTGGTCTGTAAATCTACTGGTTTACTCGGGCAGTACTGAGTCGCCGCGTTCAGAATGGACCTCGGCAGTCTTCCCCAGATTATGCCGGCAACTCGTCACGACACCTGGAGCATCAGCCTACGCTTGCTTTTATCTTCTTCTCGGCACTTACGATCATCCATCTATCTACTTTGATCGCGCCCGTATCCACTTTCTTCACAAATAACTTCTCTTCCACATCATTGTCCACGGGAGCAGACCACGGTCGCGCCCGGATAACCCCTTATCTAATCATGTCTTCAACCTACTTCCGGATAGACGAACACAAGGTACCAGCTTCGCATATCCGTGGATTTCCCCGGTCAACGGCAACAAAACAAGAGGAAGTACTACATTTGGCTGTCAAGCAATATACGCCACTCAGCAACAAAAGCCCCAAGCCTGGTGACATTACCATCATTGCCGCGCATGCCAATGGCTTTCCAAAAGAACTGTACGAGCCGCTGTGGGATGAGCTACTCAAGCGATGCGAGCAGCACGGCTTTGGTATCCGGGGAATCTGGATAGCAGATGTTGTGCACCAGGGCTGGAGTGGTGTGCTGAATGAGGGTAAACTGGGCAATGACCGTATGCAAACTCAAATGACTGTGCAAACCAAAAAGCTAATTTTGAACAGCTGCATGGTTGGACCACAGCAGAGATCTGCTCCACATGGTCAACCACTTCCGCGATCAAATGCCCCGTCCTATTGTTGGTGTGGGCCACAGCATGGGCGGCTGCCAGCTCGCAAATCTTGCTCTTCTCCATCCGAGGCTCTTTGAGACACTTGTTCTCATTGACCCCGTCATCCAAGGAAAAGTTTCTCTCAACGGCAACATTTCACCCGCAGCCGCATCAGCAAGGCGCCGAGAGCTCTGGCCATCACGGGAAGACGCAGCAAAGAGTTTCGCAAAGAGCAAATTCTACCAAGCTTGGGATCCGCGCGTGCTAGATCGCTGGGTGCAGAATGGACTAAGAGACGTACCGACAGAACTGTTTCCCGACGCAAAGAAGCCTGAAGTTACCCTCACAACAACCAAGCATCAAGAAGTCCTGACATTTCTCCGCGCAAACTTCACCGCAAGACCAGGAGACAAGGAGCCCTCATCTGCAGATTTCACCCTCAGCAACCCAAAGCTGAACAGGAGAACGCACGCAGACATGACGCCGTACGAGGAGCCTCAAACACCCTTTTACCGCGGCGAGAGCACAATCGTCTTCAACCAACTACCCTCGCTCCGCCCATCCTGCTTCTACATCTTTGGCGAACTCTCTTTCCTAACTGACGACGCCGTCATTGAGGAGAAGATGCAAATGACGGGTTCAGGCGTGAACGGTAGCGGGGGCCGTGCAGAGGGTCTTGTAGACAATGTCACGGTCAAAGGAGCCGGACATTTGATTCCTATGGAAAAGGTCGGAGAGAGTGCAGACCACATTAGCAAATGGGTGGGCAAGGAAATGAAGAGGTACTGGGACTGGGAGCGTAAGACAGAAGAAGAATGGGAGGGCAAACAGGGTATCGAGAGGAGTGTATTGCCCAAGCGATTTTTCGAGGAGTTGGATACGCTCATCAAGCCAAGAGAGAAGAAAGCATCCAAGTTGTAACCTATCAGTATGTGGATCTGAATTATAAATAGTTACTGCACAATCTTTTCTCGTTTTCCCCTTCCAAAACCTCAATCTTTCTTACTCTCCCCCCTCTCAGGATAATACCCTCCTGCAAACTCTAAACTCGCCCCCTCCCACCTCTCCTTCTTCAAATCTTTCCAGCTACTCCACGGCCACCACCCCTGCCGCTCCGAAATCCTCACTTCAATCGTCGCTAAAAAGCTCTCCTTGCAAAAATTCGCACGGTGCCCATCAGGAAACGGACTCGCGAGACCAAACCACCCATATTCTTTTGGCGCATGCGCCTTCAAGTCCAACTTGTACATGTAATTACTGACTGAAATGGAAAAAGAGCGGTCCTCCCAATCATTTGCCACGCTCATAAACGGCGAGAAGAGATTCAAATACGCGACCGAGAAGGGAGGCACGAAATCCAAGTCCAAGTCTGGAGAGCGATAGCCGAGGAGGAAAGCAGTGTTGTATAGGATCTTGCCGCCCGCAAGAGACACACCCCGTTTTGCGTCGTTGTCCCAGGCCTGCACCCACATGTGTGCGTCGGGGAAGCTATTGGCCCAGTTTTTTTCTTGGTGGATGGTCGCGCTGGTGTGCGCGTCTGCGGAGGGGAAATCTGTGCCGAGTGCGGGGATGGAGAGGGAGAGGGTGGTTGGGGAGCAGAGGGAATGGACGTGCCAGTGCAATGGAAAGGGGAGGTGGATCATCCAGCCCTCTGGTGTGCTTTTGTCTGATCGCCAGGCCGTGTATTCTGTACATTGGGCTTTGAGGGTCCAGCTGCCGTCTTCAGCGGAGAGGTTGTAGCTTGTGAGGCCGTTGCTGGTGGTGGTCATGGTGCCCATGCCTGGTACTTGGAGCTCGAATGATTTGCCTTTTGGGTCGGTAGTTATGCGCTTGATTTCCGGGATGAAGTGCTCGCGCTGGAAAATGGGGTGTCCGGTTGAGGGGTAGTAGGTGAAGGATACCATGTGTGGGCGTGAGGGCGCGTTGGGGACTGAGCAGATGATTAAGGCAATGTGAGAGCCGGATGGAAGGTCGAACTTGGAATAGTAGCCTTCGAATTGCGAGGATGGATGAGGGGCGAAATGCTCCATGACGATTATTTATTATCCCAGAACTGATATCCTGGGTGATGTTGAGGTTTTGATAGTGTTGCGTTGGAAGGGTTACGCTCTTGAGGTGGGTCGCCATGTGGTTGAGCGACTCATGACGTAGACATTTGACGTTACTAGCCACAACGTCGTGGTAATTCAAGAAGACGCAATTCCTCCCAATACACCCCCGCCTTGTCGTTTCCAAAATATTCCATCCTTCGAACTGACTATGAACCTCTTGGCATCTGTGTAACTTCACGTAGCACATGTCCCACGAAAGCATGCCTATCCCGCCGCCGTTCGCCTGTAGCGCACCCTCTTTTCTCTGGCCCAATACTTATTCCCCTGCTATTCACTTTCTCACACACGAAAGTATTGACCCTCAAATGGAAGTGCTGGCCACACTGGATTTCATTGCTTGTGTGAATCGTGCTGATCACACAGCCTAGACGGGACGGTCTGACATTCGGGCATCGAATACATGCAGGATATGGCGACTGGTCGCCATATATGAAAGTCTTCCAAGTATATTCAATGGCTCATCTTCTACGCTTCTGCTCACCCCCCTTGTCGTTCTTCCAACTCCCAGAATAGTGATGGGTCACCAGTTGCGGTGGCAGGATCAACTTTTCCTCCGGTGTATACCTGTTTGTGAGCGGCGAGAATGAATGTGCTGGTAATATTAAGACATCCTCGAAGAGTCGCGGCTCCAAAATGTTATATGTTTCGGTTACATCAAGGGTCCTGTTGAGTCGCTTCGCCAAACTCCTAAAGGTACCAGTCGTTAAGCGTCGGGGACCCGAGAAATCAACAACATCTCCCATCATATCCAGTGTGATGTTTTCGACTGGAACGTTATACTGAAGAGTCTTTGCTCGTACATCTGCAAGGATGTCGTCAACAACCTGCATCATGTGTGGTAACCGTGGCTTAGCCATAAAAGTCCAGCTGCAGAACTGGCGCATGTAGGGCTCGTCGTGGCCTGCATCAAACTCCCATCCTACTACAAGTGAAGCTTTTCCTTGGTATTCAGGTGGTACCCATTCGTCCATAGGCACACCTTCGCACGAGACGTCCAAATCCGACCATACGCCACCTTGATCCCAAAGTAACAGATAGCGTAGCATGTCCGCCTTATATATAGGAATAGGGAATGCGAGGTACGTGTCGACGATATCGGGACGGAATGCAAAGGTTTTGCGAACGTATTCATCGCCGCTCTCGTCCGTCATAAAGTGTGGTCGATATTCAGGGTTGCCCTTGATGCAAGTGTCGGTCCAATTCCGTGCCTTTTCAGAAAGTCCCTTGGGACCCAATTTGTACCAGAGCAGTTTGGGGATTCCATTTGGGTTGTGTGGTATTATTGCCGGAACTTCGGAAATGTGAGCTCCAAGGTGGTTCTGAATCAGGTGAAAATGGTAGATCAATCCGATCATACACAGCGCAATCAACGTGTAGTAATTAAAGAGTCTGCCCAATTGCGGTGGTGACGGCAACATGTTGAGAAGAAAAAGTCGAAGGAAAGACTGAGAAGGAGAGAAAAGTGGCCACGCAATTGGGAAAATCCAAACGCAATCCGTTTATTAGGTGTGTCTTATCATTAAATGACCGAGAAATGACCCTTGTTCTGGTAAGAAAATAGTCAAGCGCGGCGGAGTGTCCGGGGCATACGCAAGCCTGCCCATTGCGCACGCACTCGGGTGGAGTGGGTCGCAACTGACAATGACGCGACAGCCCTAAATTCCCCTGACGCAACAACCAGCCTCATCTTGCTAGCTGATAAGTGTGTAGCAGATCTGTGGCGAAAATGGTTCTCACTAAAATATATTGTTGGTTTTGGAGTTTATTGAAGCTGTTCCCTGGTATGCGGAAGGCTTCGAGAAGAAGCTAGAAAAGGGGGCTCACTGCGATGGTAATCGAAGCGTTTCACTAGACAATACCCTTCCTTGTTATCAGCTCCTTCGCCGTCAGCCGACGTGAGTACTTACACATAAACTTTGGCTGACATGGATATACCAGGGATGGAACACGCATTTAATGCTCGCGGCTCGATTTAGAGTCCACATTCGTCTATTGCGTTTACCCAAGATTTCATCGGCGCTTCCCTATCCACACTCGCAAGGCTTTTGTGCGGAAACCAACGGGAGTGCAGATAGGCGGTGAACATCGTATACGCAAAAGACTTTGCCCTTGGTTTGGAGAATGAATTGTGGGGGATCGTAGGCTAGTGGTGAAGGAATGTGGGGTCGAGGCTGGGCGAGTGTCAACAGGACTGACACGCTAGTAAGTATGCTACTGCTGACTCGTGATTCAAGTCAAACCCAGCCTTACAGCCCCAAAGGCTTGACTTTAACCTCACTTGTATTTTACTACCGGATAATGGTCCAAGAAACTGTACTCAGTAGTTTGTATGAATCTACTGTGAATTGTTGATGTACTGGTTGATTCGGAGTCTCTTGAAGAATTCGACCCGTCATACTCGCGACCTTTCTCTCCCATGTCACAACCCAATTCTTCGCAAGTAAAGGGTGATCCATCGTAGCTTCGGACATGCTCCGTTCGCTTCACGACGCTTGAGCAAAACTGCAATGCCATAACGACTTAGTTTCATTCCTGATGTCGTTGCTATGCGCCACACTAGCAACAAGCCATGAATAACTCGATTATGGAATATCGTACAAATACCTGCATTGGTCAATATGAAGTTCCCAGCTTAATCCGTCTGCGTTGAGGCGTGAGAAGTAGTAGGCATATGGCTGCTCTCTCAACACTTCAATCGCGCAGTTGTCTTAGCTGAGTTTATACCCATCTAATAAATCCTCGTCTGAAAAAGCAGATGCAAGCGTCGAAAATGCAGCGATGAGAAAAAAAACGATGTAGCGCATTATTGGAGTAGTAGTATGCGGGATGTAGTAAATGATTGGAGAATCGGCTTGAATCCAGGTAGTGCTGCGACAAGTCACCAAGATGGTACGATATGAATGGACACCAGAGAGAAGGCCGTTATAAATAGCACAAAGTCATTGGTACGTGTGACAAGGTTCACGATAATTTGTATGAGAGTGTCCTTGCTAAAGATGCAAGGTTCCGCTTTGCGTTTCTGTCAATCAGTAGTGGATGTCACAGAAACGGGAGAGACATCAGCTTACTGTAAACTATATTGACCTGCGATTTGTCCGTGTGTAGGCTCGAAGCAGTTTAGGTGCTTCCATATCGATTTCGGTGGCGTCAGATACCTCAAGCTTGTTTGATCAAGCTTTTCAGGTTGCTTTCTTCATTGATCTTTGGTGGGAACGATTTCAAGCTTTCACGTACGGGTGTTGGGTATCCGTCACAGCGTTCTGTACCAGAAGTCGAGGTAGATACAACTACCGTAGAGAAGATAGAATAAGACCAGGGAAGACTGAGTTTTGCATGAGTTTTAACTGGGAGGGATCTTGATGTCGAGCAAGTAAGTATGATATCTGGAGAAAGAAATTTCAGCAATCTGCGAACACGTGTGCTATATCAAGGAGTTCAAATAAAGATGAGGTCCTAAGAAATATATGAAAATTGTATAAGATACCTTGCGCCTCGCAAATTGTTCATTCTCGAACAGGAAATGCTCTAATCGATATTGTGTCCATCGGAAATGGATTACATGAGATCAATCAACAACGATTTGCCTGTGCCAGTATGGCTAAACGTTATTTCAGTGCGCATGGATTTCACTTTCCTTTTTTTTTAAATTAGAATCATCAAAACTGACACATTATGGACGTATTCGGATAAATTCCCAAGTATGCACACTGTTCTCTCCAGTGCATCCTTGTTATCTAAATTTGCAGCTGCGACGCATTCATTGTAGCTCTAGCTACATATTACAACCACAATCAATCTCTGAAGAAATTTTCGTGCGAGAAGAAATGCGATCGCACTGTTGTCTCATTGCTCAGCAGAAGCTGTGATCCCTTGGTTCATCTACTAATCCTCCGCCCCGGTATCACCACAAAGCAGTGAGGGCCATATGAGCGATATATGTAATGACCATTAAACTACTGAGTGTGACAACGAATACAGGTAGAAATATGGCCGCAGTCAACTCAAAGGATATGAGTTTGAGAGCCACAATCACAAGATCAGTCCTGAATCGAAAACTTTACAGGATCTATTGTTCAACGAACCTGGAATAGCTGTAAGCTTGGATCAGGATCCAAGTTGTCGCTTACGAGATGAATTTACCTAAGATTATGCTGGGAAATTAGTCCTAAAGAAGTGGTTGCCATGTGCAAAGCTGGAAGAAACATGGCCTAATGCGTAGTGATTACAACACGGCGGACCTGGTACTGCTTCATTTTCCTGAAGGAGACTAGTGGCACTCAGGGAAAGTTACAGTGGTATAAGTCTCCCGTCAAAGAAGCTGCATATCCGGTACCTGGGACCGTTCATCATGACGCGGGAGATCGCGAGGCTAGCGTACGCACTTTATCGCAACATCGTCGATATTTTGCATACACCTGGTGTCCAAGACCGTACTGCTTGGTAACCGGAAGAAGCCATCCACATTCAACTTTTTCGACAAGGACCTGTTTAGATCGAAGATGACGCGGCATGACGAGAAAACTACAAAGTCAACAAAATTCTAGCGCACAGAGGATTACATTAGAAAGTGCAAAATGAAAGTCAAATTGCTTAGGTGTTTATTGACGAAGACTACGCAGGAAGCAGGAAACAGTCAAGACCTTCGTGTTGAGGCTATGAAGCTATGCCCAAGACGGAAAAGCGGACACCAACGTTAGCAGGACGAAGGGCATGGAATGAACCAGGCGAGATTGAGCGCACGGAACTTGGTCAGGAATATGCTCATATAGACAAAAAAACCCTTGAAATACGTGATTTCTATGAAGGTCTTCTTTGAATGGTGCTGAAATCCATCACAAGTTTTAGAAATAACAGCACAGCAGGCAAGTGGACTGGTATGCAACGACCCTGTTGGCTGGAGTTTTGAGTCGAGACGAGACTCCAGAAGGGAGTAGGGTGATGTCACAATGCTCGCCACGGTACTATACATCAGAGCGATCAGGTAAAATGAGCTCCTTCTCCGCATGTTTGTCACTCTCGGTCAGTCACAGACATGTGCCTTGACGTTAACGCATCCATTGCTCTTCGCGCACACTTGATGGCTCTCTAACAACTTGTTTCAACACAACGAAACACCGATTTCTCGTAGTTTTTCGATACCTCCGACAACAAAGCCCAAAGCTACCACTCGATCGGTATTGTTATGAGCTGGACGTGGCCCCTGATGGGCCTCTGTTGAGGAACTCAACAATAGAGATCTGCGAAACTTGTACTAGCTAAGCGAAACATAAGGAAGCAAGTCGAGGCAAGTACCCGTACCTAATAATTTCTTCCTCCGCATCAGAGATCGCCAAGACACTCCGCATTCATGTGTTCTTTTTCCCGAAAATGCAAAAAAGGACAACAAACTTCCTTGATCCCTTGATCCTTGACTGTTGTCTTGGCCCTGTTCATAAGTGGTGTAAAAAATGAATGTTTCGTACCAAGATTTTCTGAATCTTACCCTATTTTACTTATTCTATGCAACAAATGATGGCACCGCAAAACCTCTATGCAGGTTTCCTTCCTTATTTTCCGCTGCGTTTTCTCGAGATTCTATGCTTAATAGGCATGGAAAAGCGTTTTAGATTATTCAAAGAATCGCGTCATAGTATCCAGCCATGAAATGTAGAGAACATGTTTTGGTGATGCCGCGATGCAGTAAAACATCATGGAACATGTGGTGATGTTGATCAGCCAACGTCACCCCGATCCTGGAGTTCAAGCGTTTATTGGGTCTACGCTTTGGCGTATCCGATCCCTCCGGGCTAGTGAAATTATGGCGCACGATCATACCAACCCCAAGAATGGCACAGTAGTGAACACTATATAGATATTTTAGAGATGAGTACAGCCTTCAAAGAGTTCAAAGCATCCTTCCACATTACCTTCTCATCACTTAGTTTATAATACCTATACTCGTTAACAAATTTCACGACATATCTTTCTGTACATAATAAACTTCGAAAAGAACTCTTTTATACCCAATCAAAAATGTCTCAGACTTTAGTTTCTACTGCACCAGTTCAGGTTGGACTTCAACCTTTCTCACGACCTTCCCTACCCGCGGAAGAACACACTGTTCAAATCCCACAGCCTTCCAGCAATGACTTCATCAAGGCTGCGCTCAATGAGGGCATCAAAAAGGGACAGCAGATCGATGAGACAGTCGCTGCCATCATGGATATCCTAGAGACGTTCAGTCTTCAGCAGTATGGCAACGACGTTTTCATGGGAAGGAAGGTCTTCGGGCCAAAAGTCCACCTGCATGTGTCTGAGCATAGGAAGCTCCCTATGGTTCTTCCAGCCTTCCCGGCAAAGAGTATCAACACGCAAGACAAGGTTCTTGGCACTAGTCCTGACCTTGGAGAAGAGCTTGCTTTGGATCGGTTGAACGACTTGTGCACCCGAATCAGTCGCGTCTATGAGCCCGGTGCTATGGTCCTTATTGCGACTGATGGTGCTTGTTATAATGGTGAGTAAATTTCTGTGATCGAAAATGCACTAGCTGACGAAATAAGACCTCACAGGTGTTACGGAGGATAGCCTCTGGGAGTACGGAGTTATTCTGCGCAAGATGGTCGCAGAGAAAGGCTACGACTGCATCAAGTTCGTCCGCATTATGAATCTTTTGGGATTGCATACGGATGAGCAAATCTCCAAGGAGGACTTTGTCCATCTCCTTGAGCCTTCCCGTCGCGTCATGATGACCCGCTATGGCGATTCTGAGTTCGATGCGAATTGGTACATCCAGAACGACCCGGATTACAAGTCGACCTACGATGGCTACTCCAAGTTTCTGAAGAAGGATCTTGCATTTAGTCCTTTCAAACAGAATGCGGCTAGTGGCAAGAAGTGGAAAGCTTTGGTACATAATACGGCCAAAGCAATGATTGCTCGTGGTGTGGTACGAAACAATTCCCGTATCGATCGATGTTTTGCATGCTAACACGAAACTCCAGGCTTTTGCAGCCCTAATCCGTGAGAGATACCCCGACTATGTCCGTCTTTCCATTCACCCTTCGACTGGACTCACAAAGATTTCCATGCCGATGATTCCCCAGCCTGACTCCTTCTCCATGACCCCATGGCACTGCGCAGTGGCTGTGGATGTGAATGGAAAATTCAAGACCGCACATGCGGGAGTCCTGCGGGAGACTCATGACCTTGTTTTGAAAGACGGTGTGCCTTACTGCTTCCGTGAGCGATCCCCACTGTATTCATGGGACGCCAAGGTAGAGTTCACCCACCTTTACGGCGGTGGCATGATTGTGCGAAATGTTGGGGGAAATTCCAAGGAGTCTTTGTCGGATGCTGACCAGGAGAAACTCACCAAACTGAAGAGTCTCCAGCGAAATGTGACCTTGGAAGGATTCTGAAAGACAGTGTCAACATGGGGTTGTTCGATGTTGGTGAAAAGTCTTGCTATTAGCTCATTGTGCATAAAATACTTAATAAAAGTAATTTGTATTCTTTCTAGTTCTCATTCCAATGAATGCCTGCTGTTATCACATCTAAATCTCAGACTCGACTTGTTATTGATTCTGACAATCTACCTTTTCTGCAGTATCTCCCCACCATCGACAAGACTTGCTCCAACTTCTGAAGCCTTTAGCACACCTGCATGATAAAGCTTCGTGACTAAATTCAATAAAGTAGCATCACATCCTTTGGCAACCATCAAGTTTATCGACACAGGTAATTGCTCTGTGTGGTTTGTTGTTGTAGAATGGTAAGACATCTGACCAACTGCATCATGCTTGTTAACGGACCTATTCAAGCTAACCGTTATCGTCCGATCGGATCACTTACTTGGAATAGTTATGTCGGGTACCTCTGCCATGACGCTAAAGTACTGGTTCGTGAACCCCGAGGGCGCTTGTGGTGGGCTTCTGTAGGTGCTTCTGTATTGAACGATTGGCGCATTAATGTAGGCCAGCACCGCCGATGTGCAGCTGCGGCGATCTTCCTTGAGCACATGGTTTTGGAACCAGTCCATGAATGCAGTTTTGTTCGTGAGCGCATCAGCCAATGCCGTCGATGGTTGTGCATCCCCAAAAGCCCATCGCGCTAATGGAACTGGGTTTACAGCGGGCAGCCTTCCGTCATGCATGGATGCGTACTTGGCGTAGAAGGGGTCGCGGACTAGTTCTGTTTGACGTTGGCTAATAATCGTTGCGTAAACATTCCCTAGCAATGATTGTATATCCATTGGTGCGGACTGGGGCCGAGACTGCTGCCAGGCGGTTGTTACGTTGAACCAGTCCGTCTTCTCGATGCCAAGAACATTCTTCATCGCATCGAGAAACAGATCGATAATCGTGATTGTCTCATTTGATAATCCGGCTGGAAACGGTTCGACCAGCAATTGAGTTGGGAGAAAATCCTGAAAGTTGTTACGGGATAGCCCGTATGTTTCAGCAGCTGCATATTGGAGAAGCAATGGATCCCTTGCAATGAGCCCAGCGGTGTCTAATTCAGGAGCAAGTGCGAGTGCAAGTTGTAAGGGTGCGGCACCGTGTGATGGCCTCAATCCGTAAAGGCCGCTGGATCGAGCAGGGCCGCGAATGCTACCGCCTGTATCTGATCCCAAAGCAAAATCCAACCAGTCATACGATGCAACGCTAGCACCGGCTCCCGCGGAAGAAAAGCTGGGATCCTGGTAGCCATCTCCGCGTGGATTGAAAGGTGAGTGATAATCGACCCAATCTGAAGTTGAGTACTCTCCGTTGGCAAACTGGGCAGTCTTTTGCTTGCCTACAATGATAGCGCCCGCATCCAGCAACCGCTGTACCACGGGTGCTGTTGCATTGGCTGGAGGATATAGGTTGTACCATGCTCTGTTGCCGTTACCAGTTTTTATGCCAGTTACGTCAAAAATGTCTTTGATACCAACACGCATGCCAGCAAGTGGGGTAGTCGGTGTCCGCGTGTAGTAAAGTCTAGACGGAACAGCTATTGTAATACCATTACCTGTTATATGCGCAGGAAGAACAGAATGCGCTCCGGAAGGATTGGTGTACGTAGATTCAGTGAAAGCTTCTTGGTGATCAGAGTAAAGCCGGTAAGCTTGATGAATGCTACCTTGAGACGACAGGAAGTAAGGGCCCCGAGGAATAGCCTCATTCGTCTTCTCTGGAGCAAACAAGATAGTTTTGTTGCCCCGAATTTGCATGGAATCGGCCCCAAGATTTTCACGGCTCTGGTTAGTCGCTTCAAGATAAACCACTAAGGAGTCGTTAGTACGTTTCGAAAGATCGAAGAGCATATCTTAAGGAACTCATACGCTTGGCAAAGCCTTCGCTCCAAACATCATCGTTTTCCACAAAGTAGGATAGTTCACGCTCGAGAGAAGCATCCGAATAGACACCAGGACCAGGCGATATCACGGTCATTGGCATAAAACCATTCAAAGCAAGCCTGTTCGATTCGAAGAATGAAATCGCAAAATTGCTTTGAAGAGATCCGACTGCATCTGGCGGAATCCAATAAGGAACTCCATTGAGATATGCGGTAGTGCCAGTAATTTGAAGAGCTTGCCCGAGTGACGAAACAGTAGTGAGTAGGGCTACCCAAAAATCTGGGGATCTGAAAGCCATCATTCGCTATGAAAGTTACTGGAGTGAAAATGGGTGTGTGAGTCTTTTAGGATTACTACGTTCATTAAACCAGACAAAGTAACGTGTACTGTCAGTGCACTGCAGGAACGAGAGAGTGGGTCTACGTAAAAAGCAAGAGTCAAAGTGAGAATCATCACCCAAGTGCACAAATGTATTCTGATGAAAATAGGATCCTTGTTTATGTAGAGCAAAGCTCCTCTCCTAAGATTTGTACGAATAAAAGCAAACTTAGATGAACAGAGATGATTTTTGATATCTCGATTACACTTCCGTCAGATTTTGATGATATGGTGCCGGGGTGGAATAAGATACTAATCTGGAAAGCTATTTCTCACCCACATTTCCCAGAAGCGCACGGGGAATCGTAGACACGCCAAGAGCCATTCTTAAAAAGACTTACAACCAAAGTCATGTTTAGGTACTTGTAGCGCATAGCAAAGAATACAAAAGCGAGTTACTAGGTAGCGATAGATGTCTGAGGGGGTGATCTCGCATTCTAAGCAATACTACCTAATATAGCCGTCGTGCTGAAAGAACATGGATACAGTATCATCACCGATCCATAATTGGCCTTTTACACCATGAATAGAATGCGTAGTGTGCACCCAACCTCATCAGAATAGCCTGAAAGTTTAACCCATCACGCTCGGAACATTCCGGCTGCAGCATGTTTACTTCTTTTTGTTGAGGGGGATGCGCATATGACGTCTGGCCCAGTGCGCACACGATCTCAACGAAAAGGGAATGAATCTGATACATCATCATTATGCGATCGTCTCGATGCCGTCTTTTTACGTCGTTGTGCTGGAGTAGTGAGCACATGGTATCCAAAACAGGGCGCAAAGTTTGGTACGGCGTCATATCAAGTTCTGCGTTGAACTTAACCCAGTAGTTTGTCGACCGCCCAAGCGTGGAGATCGTCCAAGTACGCATCTCTGTACCCAAAACTACTCTTTTTTGGGTACACATGGCTCTAACAACTGATATGAGATGGTCTCCAAATTCCATACTTTACCAGATCGAGATATCCATCTGTTTGCATCAAGATAGCGCGAACCGTTTTCCTTTATATGTTTGATTCAGATCCCGATTCAGTTGCCGAAGTGATCCAAGGGGATCTTTGATATACTTGTTGAGTAACCACATCAACCAACTTCACTTGGAATCATTCGCACCTAGTAAACTACAATGGGTATTCATTTCGCAATTAGTAACCAAAACTCGGCTAATCTACAGTGTTTAGACACCGAGGCAACGGAGAAAACTTCTTCGCAAGGTCGATCAACGTCCCCCGAAGACCCAAAGCACGAGGAAATCCCAGATGGAGGTCTTTTGGCGTGGACGCAAGTCGTCATGGGCCACTTGGTCATCTTCAACTGCTGGGGATACATTACGTCGTGAGTTCCCAAGTTTTAAACATGACTACCAATCGTACTTAATGCTAAACGCGCATCCAGTTTCGGTTTCTTTCAACAATACTATGTTGAAAGCCTGGGTATATCATCATCAGACTCTGCCTGGATAGGCGGTTTGCAGATGTTTCTATTGAACTTTGTCGGCGTCTTCTCCGGAAGGACAGTCGACATGGGGTACTTCAGACAAACCCTCCTTCTCGGGTGCACACTCCAAGTCTTGGGTATCTTCATGACTGCCCTATCAACGAAATACTGGCAGTTGTTTCTCGCACAAGGTGTCTGCAGCGGTCTCGGACACGGCTTTTTGTTCGCACCAATCGTCTCTATCCTGCCGACTTATTTCAAGAAGCATAGAGCGGTTGCTGTTTCTCTGGCCACTTGTGGAGCCTCGACGGGCGGTATGGTATTTCCGCTCATTGCCTACTCATGCCTCAACCGCGTAGGGTTTCGATGGACCGTCCTGATTATGTCCTTTGTTGTGACCTTCAATGCTGCTATGATTCTCAGCTTTACCAAGACCCGTGTTCCGGTCCGTAAACCACGTTCGATTCTTGATACGCGGGCGTTCAAGGAACGATCCTTCACTCTATTTACGATAGGCTCTTTCCTCGCTCTATGGGGGTTGTATTTCGCTTACTTCTATGTGAGTCTTTTTATTTTCCTTCTACGATGCGAAAGATATATGCCAGTAAACTAACAAGATCAGATTGGTGTTTTCGGGCGCACAATACTTAATTTCTCCCAAACCCAATCTTTGTTGTTCATTATCGTCATGAACGGTGTGGGATTGCTTGGCCGGGTCATTCCAGCATTTCTGGCTGATCGATACTTTGGAATACTGAGAACACTTATCCCTGTAGCTGGGATTAGTGGGCTACTGCTATTTGGTTGGGCAGGTGTATCCTCCACTGAGGGATTGTTTGGATGGGCTGTTATCTACGGCATTGCGGCCAATGCTACCCAGAGCCTCTTTCCAGCAGCTACTGGAGACTTAAGTACTGATCCGACAAGAGTGGGCACCAAGGTTGGCATGGTCTTTGGTATCGTGAGCGTATCATGTCTCACAGGACCAGTTATTGGAGCACAACTTGTTGCGATTCATGATGGGAACTTTTTATATGCTCAGTTGTTTGGAGGCGCCACGCTATTGGCGGGCTGCTTAGCCTACGTGTTAGCAGCCATCACGAAGCCAAAACCAAGCCCCAATTAGTTCTCAGGGCTGTAAACTAGTAGAAAATAATCTTTTATAGGATAATTTACACCTCTATGGTCTATTATGATTGCAATTTCTCTTCTCGCATCGTTATAGATGACTGGCTTAATCAGTACAAACTTCACCTTGCTCAACGTCGATGATGGCTTACATGAATTGCTCCAGGGCTTTTCTGCTCCTTCTGGACAAACTGCAACCTCATTTTTCAATAAGCTATGTGTAACTCTAGCTGAAAAGTGCCCGCAGGTCAGGTGTTTGCATCACAATATGGGTTGCCAGCGTCAGAGCTTGGTGTTTCTTCTTTTCCAAAAAGTAAAAAACCAATAAATCATAAACTTCTTCAACTCACAACGTGAGTCAAGTCCGCATCCCATAATTTTCTTATTTTGATGTTTGTTTTACACACTCTTGTAGTTATCACATTGAGCCTTACTCGATGGGGCATAGCACCTTGGCTCAGTATCCTGTACTTAGGCCAGCTGTCGCTGCCCCACCACCATGATTATCGATTGTGCAATACTTGTTCTGACTTGCTGACTCTCCTTGGGTTGTGTGTTGAGTCGCAAAAAAAACGGCCGGGCCCTCAAAGTATCCTTGACAGAAAACAGCGGATAGGTTCTCTTACGCCGTCTTTCCTTCCCTGTCTTTCAAAAGATCAGCTATTAGATTCATATATGTAAACAACTTGGTTCGCCATATCCTTTCGAAATCTCCCAACCATGGCCAATGCCAGATCATTGAATATCGAGGCTGTTCTTGCTGTTCTTCGACGCTTCTCTCAACTTGAAGGCCAGAAGCAACCAAACGAAACGCATGGCTACGGAACAGTTGCTGCTTCCAAGATTGAACTCAGTTACAAATCTAGGAGTCCAATCCCATTACTCTTGCCCGCGGCCCCATTCAAGAACTCTTCCCCATTGAAAGTTTTGGACACTAAAAACCCAGATTTTGCGGAAGAGCTGGGTTTGGCAAGACTCGATCACCTCTGCAATGAGTTGGCGAAAGTGTATCGTTATGGCGCGGAGCTTACGATAGTATCTGATGGTCCTGTCTACAACGGTGAGCTGTACTCGATGGACAATATGTGCGTTCTACTAATCCTTCGTTGTTAGATCTGCTGTGTATACCTGGTTCTGATTTCTATGATTATGGTGTCAAACTACGAAAGATTGCAGCAGATCAAGAATTCACGCGCATCCGATTTCGACGCCTGGCGGACGTACTTGGGATTGCTGATGGGGATTCATTGCCCAAGGATGAATATATAGCCTTAGCTGATACTTGCCGGGCCGAAATGGAAGCTAGATTTCTGCCCGATCAGTCAGAGATGAAGGAAAAGATTGAAAATCACAAAGACACAAACCTCACATACCAAGCGTACGTCAAGCTCACGGATGAGGATTTGCGATGGGGTCCAGATCTTGATCCAGCAATCAAGAATAATAGGGAGAGATACACTGAGGAGACTAAGAAAGTTGCAGTCAAGATGACGGAGCGCCTGCTTGTGAGTTTGCATTCTTGCTTTAGATTTGAGTGTTGGGCTCACAATGTACCCTCTAGGCTTATGAAAGAGCCTTGGAAGCTGCCTTTCCCGATCACGTCAGGCTTTCTATTCATCGATCTACGGGCGAATCCAAGATACCGGTTCCTTTGATACCCCAATTGGATGGTTTTGGATTCCAACCTTGGCACTGTTGTGTTGTAGTAACAGCTCAAGGGCGGTACGTAACCGGCCACTTCAAAGATTACCAACACAACGACAACTACGAAGTCATTCTGAAAGATGGAAGACCTTTCCTCGTACGTGAGAAGAATGACGACTTCAACTGGCCCGAACATATCAAGCTGCATCATGCGTATGGAGGCAAAGTGATTGTAGAGAATACGTTGTTGGAAGATATGGAATTCACTACGGAGTGGAAAGTAAAGCTTGCTAACCTCGCATTGAGATTCAAAACTGTAGAAGTACGAGGGTTTCAAATCTGAGGCTTTTTTTAGACTTGCTATATGCTTCAAGCTGTTCGTTACAGTCAATGGAACAACGTAGCTCACTCTTGTATTCGCCAACGCGTCTCGTCTTCGTGGTTACGGGATCGCGGCCAGATGAACGCGCAGCACCAATAGTGTTATGACACTGCCCATGTGGCCTTACTATTCAGCTGTGCATTACTGACATGGATACCAGAGCAACACTTTTGCCAAATCGAGCGGGCCTCGCACTAACGCTCAGGTCTTGGCGGGTTGTACGCGAAAGCCGCAAGTGACATATTATGTAAACTATGCACGGCCCATGACTGTCTGCCAAGCCAACGCGCATCCCCAGCCACCAGCCCTCGACTTCGTCACCAACATTCACCAACAGGTTCCCCGATCGCACCTATACAGCACCTACGTACATACTTAACGAACCGAATATCCCTCCATCCTCGCTCCCACTTGTTGCGCGTATCAAGTACTCGACTTAGGCCCATCATCCTTGCGAACTTCACAAGGCCGCTGGTGGCAAAGGCGGGCGACTCTGCATCGCACTGCGCGTCCGTCGGCTGCCATTAGCGGGGTGGGCTTTCGATTGATTGCTGGGGTCGCGTACCTGGTGCTGGCGGTGGATGCGACATATACAAAGTCAAGGCTGCTTCGAAGCCTGGGAGGGTGGGTTCCCTTGTCGTCCAAGGGGGTTTGGTGAGTTCAGCGGGCATCTTGGATAGCTAATAATATGAACTTTTTCAACTGTGGTTTCAAGGCGCTCGCCTATCCTGTACCGAACATCTCGGATCCTGTATCGCCGTGCCCATGTTCTCTAATCTTTAGGTGTGATGACACGTCCAAGCAGGCGACAGTCTTGCTCGTAGTCAAAATCCTCACAACCCATGATATACAGCTCTTCGCTCTACAGTACGATGCTGACAAGCTGCTGTCTGGCACTGTCAGGCTCACTAGTGGCAATAGCCATATTCCACGACCACAGCTGGACGAGCTCTTGCGAAACAAGGATAACAAGCATTGGGACATCAAGACTCTTACCCTGAGCGTTGACCAGTCATGTCCTCTCTGGTGTCCGGCCGCCATGTCTTTCAGTCCCAAGCCTGGATATGACTCTTCTTTCCGCGAGTTTGTAGAACTCACCAAAGCAACCACGATTCACGTCGCCTTCGATTACAAGTATGTGCGCAAGGAACATCAGGGTATGTTCAAGGCGTTTAGCAAAGCTGCGAGGGGCCTGGCTGGCTATCCAATCGATGGAACACTCATTAAACAAGGGCTGAGGAGGGCAAGCTGGGAGGTCTTCTGCCCTGTTGACGATATTGGGGCGCCGCCTGCTTATGATAATCCTCGTAAGCGGCCAAGGCAGAGTGAGTTCTGTCCCCGTCCAAACTCTGGCAATTAATTAAACATCCGCAGCAAGCCTGGGGTCACCCAATCAGTCACCGAAACGCTTCGCGCCCCAATCGCCTGCTAAATCCGACACCTCTGACACTACCGTGCTGCTGAGCCCGGCTACAGCTGATGCTTTGATAAAACAATTCACGCAGGTGTCGCCCGAAGTTGACTATCAGACTGAGGCTATCAATGCGGCGGTCAGCAAACAACTGCCTGCGTATCTTGAGAAGGTCCTTCCTGACGTCCTCGAAAGTCTGCTCGCTGGCGCGCCCAAGACCCATATTGGCTCACCAGCCTCTTCATTCACCTCTGTTGATTGTCTCGGCAACAAATATCCAAAGCTACCGCCCCTGACACTACTGGGAAAGACATGGATTCCCCACCTCCGCGTCCATCTCGCTCAGCAATTTCAGCAATACCAGGCCCGCCAATTACAGCATTTCGAGCAACTTGTTGATAAAAAGCTGGATGAGGTCTGGAACGAAGCGTACGATGCACGAGCCCATGAAACGGCAGAAATGATGAACGAAATGGAGGAGCATAAAGCAGACATTGCGCTGTTGAAAGAGGACACTATCAAAGATCTTGGGCGTGAAATCGAGGATGTTTTCACAAAGTGCAAGGAAGAAGGAGATGTGCTGAGCAACGACGTCAATGAGCGGTTATCAGAGCTCTGTGATAGACTCTATGACGTGAAGAAACTGAAACTGCGAAAGATGATTGCGAAAGAATTCAGCAGGCAGAAGCGAAAGAAAATGGGCACGTTGAAAAGAACGGGGAAACGGCTAGGGAGGAGTGACAAGAGGCTGCTGGGGAGAAGGAGAGAAGAAGAGGAAGAGTGGGTTGACTGTTGAAGCCCTGGTTAACTTACAAAGGCATGCGCCTCATCCTGCATAGTATCCTCACATGTTTACTCTTGACGAAGACTCCGCATCTTCGTCTACAATGAGAGTCGATGTGTAGCCTGTCTCAGCAGACGTGGCCTCCCTCTCGTTGGGAAGCCGCCAGGTTGTGGGAATGATGACCGTAGTTAGAGCCCGCCCTTGCCCTACTAGGGATTGTCTGTAGCTCTCTACTCCAATCATCTACAATGAGAAAGAATAGGCTGTTATCGGGAAATCATCATGAGCCACAAAGCCTTCGAAGACTTGAATAGCCAGGGAATGGCCAAAGAAGCTTTCATACATGGTCTGTAATAACAAATGCCAAAAAGACAGAAAATATGCTCTCGTCTTTACTATGACTTGTTCTCCGCGTCTTCTCTCCTTGTTCCCAGATCCGCTCTCAATGCCTCTGTGATAATGTCCCTTTCCTGGCTCACAAACATTGTGTTACCCACATTACACGCTCCCTCTATTTCAACGCACAAAAGGTTAGACAAGAAAAAGAAACCCCCTTCTTCCAGCGACCCAAATCTTGAATAATCCCTATTCAGTATTCAGATCCAACCGCCAATTCAAACATTCTCCAGAGAGCGTCTCCCCTTGTTTCCTATGCTCCCCATCCTCATTACACTTATCAATAACCTTCCAAAACTCCGTCTTGCACACACTCGCACCCCAAATCAGGCACGACTTCAACGAATGCGATAGTTTCTATAGCGATGATTTCGGAGATTTCGCAAACGTATTGGCGTTTAACTTCGTCCGCGTTCAATTTTTTGGTTATTTGCCTGCCTTTAAGCGATTGATCACAGTGTTTGACTGCACTGCTGATTATGCGTGCGCGGCGGGTCTATTGGCTGACACCATCGTAGCAGCGCCTTTTATCTTTGCAAAGTCGGGCGTTTTACGGGTGGGGGCTGCTGTTTTGTTGTTGTCGCTGTTGTCACTGTGGTTGGCGTGACGATGACGGTTATTACGCTTGTTGCGGAGATGGTGACGCCGACGGTTTTAGTGGGTCGCTTTCTTGTGGCGTAGGCTCTCCCTTTTTCCTCTCCTGCGTTCTCTTCTTCTTGGTCGTCTTCTCTGTTGTCGCCGGGCGGGATGATGGACATGCCGCCCCCGGGTGTTGGACTGGGGCCTGGCGGTGGACCGGGTTTCGAGCAATTAAGTGTCGGCCATGTATAAGGAGTGATGGTTGATTTAGGAGGACTATGACTGATAATTAGGTAGGGGAAGGAAATCCTGGGTGGCGGTGATGGTGGGGAAATGAGGAGCTTGCAACCTCCTCCGTTGCCGCCGCCGCCGCCTCTACCTCCACCTGGACTGTTACTGTTCTAGGGATCAAGTTCATTATTCGATACTGGTCCTGGTCAGGTTGTACGTCGTGTGCCTGATGCGATGCATGTAACGTAAAGTCAGGTAGTAGATAAGCTGATTTGAACGGTGGACTATACGTTAAGGTTAGTTAGCCATACGTTCAAGCCCGTCAACAACGCCGACGCTAGTCAGAGTTCATGAAAGTCAGTCGACCATAAGTAGAGGTTAGTCTGAGTTATTCAACGGACTTCGACGGACTTCGACTGACGTCGGCGTAGTTAACCATGTATCGAAGTTAGTAGACCGTATATGAAAGCTAGTCCACGTCAAGGCCTATTAACTACGTCAAAGTTAATTAAAGTATATCGAAGTTGGTCGCAGGCAATCGACCATGCATCAGATTCAACCCATCATACGTCGACATTAATTAACTATATTAAAGTTGGTCGACCGTACGTCTAAGTTAGCTAACTACGTCGAAGCCAGTCCACGTCAAAGCCCAGCGCCCACGTCGAAGTCAATCAAAACTAATAGACTATACGTCGAAGGCAATCAACTATGTATTGGAGTCAATCAATTATGAATCGACGTTAATCAACTATGTCAAAGTCAGACGACGTCAGAGTCAATCGACTATATTATAATGCTACCAAGACAGTACGAATTTGCGAAAGTTTCTTTCGTAGCATAGGTAAGTCTCCGCTTCGTCGTAGCCTACCCAGATGTTACCCTGGTAGCCAAGACACCTTACCATAGCTGTCTTATTGAAGTATGGTGTTACGCCTTCGCCTTTGATAATCCTCTTGCTTTCGCGGGTAGAGAGCACGCCAAGAAATTAGTGCAAGAATCAGCTGCATCCCCTTCATCCAGGATGAAGCTGCAGCCTAACTTACTACAGCTTGGATCGGCTAGTGTATACGCACGTCTAGAGTATGCGAGGTTCATGCCGATTTTTGCAGGATCAACGCCGTCAAACCACAGCGGTTCAGGATTCTTCTTGATCTCAGTGATGTTGGTTTGGGAGCGCACTCTTGATCCCAACGTCTTAACGTCATTGTCCTAGCGACCATGCAGATCATAGCTCATGAATGCCATCCACTTGGCTTACTTCTGCATCTCGGCTGGCTTGAAGCCGTGCAGGTACCAATAGTCAGGCGCGATGGTAAGACTCCTACCATACCTCTCGCCAAACTGTCCCTTCATCTCGTTCATGAGGAGTACGAGGTTGTCAGTATCCTTTTTACGACCTCCGCGCTTCGGCTCAGCAGGATATTTCAAATTGATATCCGCGCCTTGACAGCCGTACGTATCCATGGACTTGATGAGAGATTGGATTAAGGCTCCTCGGCTCGCTTCAGTGAACCCCATGTCAGTCTAGGCTTTGTATATTGGGGACCAGGATCGTTAAAAAACTAGCCTTCGATCGCGATGCAGGTCTGGAGACCATTGCGCTTGAATGCAGTAAACTCGCCATACAAATGAACATCATCGGAGTTCAAGTTATCGCCTTCATGTGGCAAAGACTCTAGCACGTTAAAAGGACGTCGGATTGGGTACCACCAAGGATGGAACACCCGTGAGCACGTATGCGACAAGGTAACCTCTCGTCAGATCAACACACGTGGCCTATCACATTCGCCTTCTTCCATACTCAGACGTTCGAGATGACGCCTATGATCTCACAGGATCCGAATCCTTGCTAACATGGTCTAGAGTGTGTTAAGCAACAGAAAAGGTGGGAGGAAAGCTGTATATGCTTACGTCTTGCCAATCAACGGCTATGGGGTCTTCCAATGGACATCTTCTGTTCCGCACGATCCGTATTTTGAGCAGCAGAGCCTAAGCCCGCTCTTCGCTCTTCCATCAGCTGAGTCGATACCACACATGGCCTTTGCATCGCATTTTGATATGCAGCTCTCCGGTGCACATTGGGCTGCTGTATATCCGCACTCGCCCTCCTCACTACAGCATGATTCGTCTAAGCGGGGTTAGCCTGGGCCACATTGAATGGGGCCATCTACACGCTTTTGCAAACCAAACATCCGTAGGCATTTTCAGGATCCTCAACATGCCAACCAGCAAACTTCGCCTTACCGTCTTGGAGTGGTGCCGTTAGTCAACGTTTTGTTGGTTACGTTGTTGGATGAAGGCTACCATTGTGACTCAAGATCACACACTCAAGACATCTGACAGACACTTGCAATATTTCGACATTGAATACATTGTCAGTATACACTCCTGAGATTGGAAATGCACATTTGAAAGATGAGCTATATCCCAAATAGACGTGGCTTGGTCAGACATGCGTTCACACTCAAAACTAGTCTGCAGTATCCCATCTGATCCAGGGCGCTTAGATACAATCTCCTGACACTTTAGCTTGCAGGATCTCAAATGGTGATGGATATCGCATTCGGCCAGTCTGGTCATTCGACTATTTCGGCTTGATAAGGCGGAATCGACGGCCCTGAATCTTCCTTTCATACTCATGAGCCTTTGTTAATTGTTGGTTCCAAAGTATGTCCCTGAATTTGGCATCTGCCGCGCGGGGCATCATCTCGACATAGACAACGACGTTACCATCCTCAGTCTCGTATGGCCAAGCGCGTCGGAAGTACAAGAGTGTCTCCGACCAAGGCTCTGCGGCCATTACTCGCTGAGCTTTCTTGACTTCATCCAAGTGCTCGTTCAAATATGCATGGACCTCGGTGACGAACTGCCTGAATGTAATCGACCCTCCATCCTCGTTTTGGATGATGAGTGGGGGCGGAGGTCGATAGCCGTCCTCCTCGGGCTCACTATCGTACGAGAGTCGAAATTTCTCGTCACATTCGCGACTGTTGACCTCGATACGGCTCACGCTAGGCAGGCCGAAGTCTGCATCCGCATCCGCATGCTCGAAAAACGGACCGATTTCCTCTCCATTTTTGGGCCCCGAGACAATCTTGATATCACTTAGGTCGGCCAACAGATTCCAGCGTAGCCGGTACAAGAGGTCCATACGGATGCAGTCGTGCACCAATTGGGAAGGAATGATAGCGGCGTGAATGGGCGTATGGGAAACTGGAGAGGGATCGTTGTAGTGTCGGGTGAGAAAGTGGATGGGTAAGCTACTATGAATCGGGGCAGATTCTTACTCTTACATATCGTCTTCACCCCTCGCTAATCATTTACCCGGACAATGTTTAGCGCAGCCCGAAATTAACCACCCGAGGCGACTCCAAGCACTACTAGGAGGATGAGCTACCTTTTTATTGATGGGGCGGCTCGGCAGGGATGTGGCAGGAACGCACCGTAGCCGAACCTAAAGTTGACATGGATCCATGAAAGTGCGCCGTGCGCAAGGGATAGCCGCCTAAAGTTAGCGGCCTTTTGGTTCTGTGAGATTTTGTTAACAAAGAGATATATCTGCTTCATGTATTGAAAACCTTCGACTAGAAGTGCTATCTAAAAATCTTGTTGTCTTATTCTATTTTCGTGATAACTATGCTCACCCGGCTAGCATGGGTTCCTATCATCCTCGCACTGTTTCACTAAGGTGTAAATAGCGCACTAGGTGATGTTATTCGCAGATACGACGACGACTTTGACAGGGGCGAATTAATAAACCTGTACTGAGTTGGCGCGCCAGTACTTTATTACTGTGAAAAGGTTCTTTGAGTGGGATGTATCCGTCGACAAGGAGTGCAATACTATCAAGGCCAACACCAGACAAACAATGTTGCAACGGAGAGACTTGTAAGTAATCTTGTGCTGATGATTGCGCATTATATTCGAGATCAAATAGGTCATAGACGGGGTCATGTCACCTGACTATATTGCGATATATTTTTTCTCGAACGATCTGTACGCTTAAAATGATGTTTGTCAACGACCTTACAAAGGCTATCTAACTCAATGTTCCAGACAGTACGCGTGTCTCGCCCTTCATTCATCCATATTGTGTAAACTATCTAGGGATTGATGATAATGCCACCGTTCCCCCCGTTGCCGGCACGACTGCCGGGCACCAATGCATCACCGCCGTTGCCACCCTGCTTGAACATTAGCTGCATGATTCATAAAGTGTCGTGCTGGCAATCAGCACCCGCCTAAAATGGAAGACTTACATTGGCAATACCGGCACCCTCTGTACCGTCTTTGCCGTCTTTGCCGTCTTTACCATGCTTACCATTTTTGCAAGCACCATCCTTGCCCTTTGAATCTCCAGAGAGACTCACGCTTCCACCTGTAGCTGACGTACCAAATCCAATAGCTGAAGCTCCAGTTATAATCTCGGCGCTGCGCTTCTTGGCAAGATTTGGCTCAGGGTCTCGAATGAGAATATGAATAGACGAACCAGGGTCCTAAACAAGATCAGTCAGTAAAATACAAATACGAAGCGAAATATGGATCAATTACATTTCCTACAGACCCTCCTTTGGCATGGCCATCAATGGAAACAGCAGGACCTCCAGTTATAATTGAGTGGGAACCGATTGAGAACTTGGAGTCGTCCACATCATCGGCAGGATCACGTTTCACATGAGGGATCTTGATGGGGTGTCCATCGACGACAACAGCCGGAATGCCGAGACCAATTGAGAACTTGGAGTCGTCTACATTGGGATTGGCGGGGCTTCGTTTATGTTCAGAACCCGGACTTTCTGAGCCGATTCTCAAAGGGTTTGGGGTGGGTGCCCCTAAGGCAACTGCTGAAAGGAAAGAGAGGACGACGGCGGATCTCATTGTATTGAGTTGGAGATATAGCCAAAAGAAACAGTGAAGTGGGAGCCGTTTGGCAAGAGTGAGATAAGGAGAGGGGAGGAATTATAGAGTGAGAATGAAGGTAGAAGAAGTAGAAGCTAGTCAAAGCTCCGCTGAAAAAAAAGTTGGTTGGGGGACTTTCCTGTGGTTTATATGCACACAGGATGCTATATGTCTTGAGGGACTTAACCAATTCTTCTGTCAATATGACATGAATTACAACTGACACTAGTAGCATCAAGTCTATTGACAGCCTTCCCATCACAAATGCCGTTATCCGTCACTTATTCGTCACTGTCGCGGAATAATTGCTCCTCCTCACATGATTGCGATCAGCAACCTAGTCCTCTATCGAATACGAACGATCACGACAATATTCGTCATCTCGAAGGGTTCAAAACCCCTCGAGTGTCAAATACGAAACACGTCAGTCATATGGTAAAGTGCATTAGGAAGGAGGACCCAGTGTTGTAGCAAGTGTGGCGATGCGGCGTCATTACCTGGCTTAGCCACATTTGAGTTTGCCGAGGTTTATTTCGAAATTAAAGTAGATCGTTCTGGTAACTAGGTGGCTGATTGAGATACATAATGCATTAGTAGGGAGGCTAGTGCAGTCGTTCTGGAAACTTTGCCGAACTGAGCCACCGCATCCACCAGATGCTACGTCATGTATACCCGTGGAAAGGCCGTCTGAGGGGAAGGAAATAGGGGGGCTAGCAGTTGTGAGGGATCTTCTGGGGTAGAAAGAAGGACTAGAGGAGGGCCGATTCATGTGGACTGGTGAATTACTTGTATTTCGGCATCTGAGTTTTAGTATACTAGAAGCTCACCATGCAACGGATTAACAACCATCTTGCGGGATTTTGAAGCCGATAATTTGGAAAGTCTTATCGGTAGCGATGGTGAACAAGATCTCAGATCTCGGCACTTGCGTACACAAGGCTCAGGGACGTATTGATGAGTTAAGCGCAGCTTTGTGTCAGCTGTAGTAAGTACCTGTAACGAGACACTCGTCTAGCTCAGGTTCGTCTCAGCTATAGTGCCTGGAGCCAGCAACTTGACATAGTAAGCATGTGCCAAGACCCGTGCTAAGAAGCTTAATTCAATGCTTTAGGTATGGAAATACCCCGCAAATAGCAGTGCCACGCTTTGCCCATCTGGGAATTACTAGGAGGCATGTCTTTAGAGCCCGCTGTAACTGCTGCTTCAATGCATCAAGGTTGTAAAACGATTGGACACGGACTCGTTTTCGGTTGCATCCACCTGCGCTCGGCCTCGGACGATCATGGGAGTGGATAGGCACATGGTCTCTGCGACGAGTACGAGAAATAGCATATCGCGCGCGGAAGCAATATTCCGCCTATATGTCCGTGATGCGCGCCGAATGACGGTAGTTAACCCCAGATTTACCGAAAGTCAAGGTTCTTCAATGTGTCCGTGGCCGTAGAGAGGGGACTTCAAGATTTATGGATTCTGTGTCGACAGTAGGGTCATACGTTGACGCCTTACTCTAGTTTGTTTACACAGTATATTAAACCATTCAAAGTAATTACTCAACAGGAGCCACTCGGTAAGCCTACGGAGCGGTGTCTGTTCTCCGCAGCGGAATTCGTCCGATCCAATGCGCGCTCGGCGGTTTCTGGGGGATTTCTGCTACTGCTGTTTGGACTCTTGTTACATGTCAGCCCGAATAGCACCGATGTGCCAAGACTGTTTTACCGTTTTAGTTACTCCAAGCAAAAGCTTAATCCAGCTAAGACTGCATTAAGAACGTCTTTGAGGCTTTAAGCTTTAATTCATGCTCTTCACGGTCTCACTGAACGTTACCCTAAATGGACTAGTGGTGCGTTTAGTACTACAATTGTTTTTCTAAGTTTAGGGCTTTCCTAAACACTACCTTGTATCGATACTCGTATCGTCACGGTAGCCTCGCTTCTCACCTGATCATCTCTCAATTCACCCTACTCATGTCCACTGTCGTGCACGTCAAAGCTGTCAGGATCTTCATGACATGGTTGTTTGACACAGACTCCGTCAGTGCAGAGTAGGTCTGTTGAAGCACGTCAGTGTACTGTTCAAACATGTCACTATACTCTGTCAACCGAGGCTGGTACTCTCTCCACGCGAATATATAAATCAACACTGGCTCTCTTCGATAAGTCATCATCACACATCAACCACTCTCTCATCTCCTCTCATCTTCTCTCATCGCAATCAGTCTTGACGACTACTTTCTTTTCACAGTTAGCTGGAACTACTCTCAATCTTGATTACTATCAAACTTCCTCATCAACAAACATGAAGTACTCAATCATCTTTGCTCTCGGCTCCGCAGCGCTGGCTGTAGCGGCTCCCGTCACTGTTGACGTCAACAGCCGTGATACCACTGTCGTTACTGGCGGCACTGGCATTGGGTTCGAAGGTAGCGGCCGTGGCGGCAACGTCGCCAACGGTGGTGATGGTGGTAACACTCGCAAGGGCAATGGCGGCAATGGAGGTGCTGGCGGCATCGCCAAACGCGATACTACTGTCGTCACCGGTGGTACTGGAATTGGCTTCGAAGGCAGTGGTCGCGGCGGTAGCGTTGCCAATGGTGGCGACGGCGGTGCTGGTGGCATCGGACGACGCTCGACAGTCGTCACCGGTGGTACTGGAAT